>NW_007258727.1:2492-3367 GCF_000164805.1 Carlito syrichta
AATCAGCTGGCTAGCTATGTAGCTGCTAGTTAAGTCACCTACTTAAGTCAGCTTTCTAGCCAGCTGGCTACCTAGGTATCAAGCTAGTTAAGTCTGTGGGCTAGCCAGGTGGCTAGCTGGTTAATTCAGCTAGTTAATATAGCTGGCTAGCCAACTGGATAGGTATGTAGCTAGCTAGTTAAGTCAGCTAGAGAGCTACCTGGCTAGCTAGTGATTTCATCAAATTAAGTCAGCCTGCTACACAACTGGCTAACTGGTTAAGTCAGCTAGTTTCGTCAACTGTTTAGTCAGCTGGTTAGCTAGGTAGCTTACTAGACAATTCAGCTTGCTAGCCAGCAGGATAGTTGTTCAAGTCAGCCGGTTGAGTCAGCTAGCTATCAAGGAAGCTTACTATTTAAGTCAGCTTGTTAGCTAGGTAGCTAGCTAGTTAGCTAACTATTTAAGTCAGCTGGCTAACTATATAGCTAGCTAGTTAGCTAACCATTTAATCAGCTGGCTTGCTATGTAGCTGCTAGTTAAGTCACCTACTTAAGTCAGCTTTCTAGCTAGCTGGCTACTTAGGTATCAAGCTAGTTAAGTCTGTTGGCTAGCCAGGTGGCTAGCTGGTTAATTCAGTTAGTTAATATAGCTGGCTAGCCAACGGGATAGGTATGTAGCTAGCTAGTTAAGTCAACTAGAGAGCTACCTGGCTAGCTAGTGATTTCATCAAATTAAGTCAGCCTGCTACACAACTGGCTAACTGGTTAAGTCAGCTAGTTTTGTCAACTTTCTAGCCAGCTGGCTAGCTAGGTAGCTAGCTAGACAATTCAGCTTGATAGCCAGCAGGATAGCTGTTCAAGTCAGCTAGTTAAGTCAGCTGGCTAGCCTGCTGGCTA
>NW_007258727.1:4678-5311 GCF_000164805.1 Carlito syrichta
CTAGTTATTTCAGCTGGCCAGGCAGCTTGCATGCTAGTTAAGTCAGCAAGTTAACTCAGCATGCCAATCAGTTGGCTAGCTGGTTAAGTCAACTAGTTAATTCAGCTCATTTCCCAGCAGGTTAGCTAGGTAGTTAAGTCAACTGGCAAGCCAGTGGGCTATGTAGGTATTTAGCTACTTAAGTCAGCTGGCTAGTCAGCTGACTTAGCTAGCTTGCTAGCCAGGTGTCTAGTTATGCCAGCTAGATAAGTCAACTAGCTATTCACTTGTCTAGTTAGGTAGCTAGCTCGTTAAGTCTGCTGGCTAGTCAGCTGGATACTTCATTTAGTTAGCTAATTAACTGAGCTGGATATCCTGCTGGCTAGGTGGGTAGTTAGGCACTTAAGTCATCTGGCTAGCCAGCTGTATAGGTAGGTAGTGACCTAGTTAAGTCAGTTGGCTAGCCAGCTGGCTAGCTAATTAAGACAGCTAGTTAAGAAAGCTGGCTATCCAGATGGATAGAGAGCTAGACAGCTAGTTAAGGCAGATGATTAGCCAGCTGGATAACTGTAAGTTGATTAATCAGCTGGCTAACCAGCTAGTTAATTTACCTCATTAAGTCAGTTTGCTAGCTAGCTCGCTAGCTAGTTAAAA
>NW_007258728.1:0-757 GCF_000164805.1 Carlito syrichta
ACTAGCTGACATCACTAGATAGCCAGGTAGCTAGCCAGCTTACTTAACTAGCTAGTTACCTACCTACTTATGCTGGCTTGCCAGCTGACTTAACTACTGATATAAAGAAGTAGCCAGCTGTTCAGCCAGCACACTTATCTAGCTAGCTATCCTGCTAATCAGCTGACTAGCCAGCTGACTTAAATAACTGACTTAACTAGCTAGGCTGCTGACTTAAGTATCTGAGTTAATTAGGTAGCTACCTATCTAGCCAGCTGACATAACTAGCTGATTTAACTAGCCAGCTACCTAGCTAGCTATCTTATACCAAGCAGATTTAACTAGCTGACTTAACAAGCTAGCTCACTGACATATCTAGCTGACTTCACTAGCTCGCTTCCTATAGCCAGCTGACTTAAGTAGTTGAAATATCTAGCAAGTCAGATTGCTGCCCATCTTTCTTAACTAGTTTTTTAACTAGCTACCCAGCTGACTTGATAACTGGTTTAACGTGCTAACTTAACTAGCTACCCAACCTGTTAGCCAGCTGAGTAAACTAGCCGACTTAACTAGCTGGCCAGTTGGAGAGTCAGCTTACTTAATTGCCTAGCTATCTAGCTAGCCAGCAGCCTAGCCTGCTGACTTAACTAGCTGACTTAATAAAGTAGTCAACTGGCTAGCCATCAAACTTAACTAGCTCTCTACCTAGCTAGACAGGTGGATAGCCAGCTGACTTAACTAGCGGATATAACTAGATAGCCTAATGGTTAGCAAACTG
>NW_007258728.1:1778-8727 GCF_000164805.1 Carlito syrichta
CTTAGCTAGCTAGCTACCTGACATAACTAGCTGACTTATATAGCTAGCCTCCTAGCTGGCCAGCTGATTTAAGTAGCTGAAATAACTAGCTAGCCAGATGGATAGCTATCTGATTTGACTAGCTTTTTATCTAGCTAACCAGCTACATAGCCAACAGACTTCATGAGCTGTCATAACTAGCTAGCCAGCTGGTTCTAGCTGACTTAAATAGCTGAGTTAAACAATTAGTCAGCTGCCTAGGTAGCTGACTTAACTAGCTGGCTTCCTATATAGCCAGTTTGCTAGCCAGCTGACTTACCTATCTGACTTAAGCTAGCAACCTGGGCAACAAGCTCATTTAACTAGCCAGCTAATTACCTAACCAGCTGACTTAACTAGCTGACTTGAACAGGTAGCCTGCTGTCTATCAAGCTGACTTATCGAGTTAGTTGCCTAACTATCCAGCTGACTAGACAGCTGACTAAATTAGATGACTTAACCAGTTAGACAGTTGGCTAGCCAACTGACTTAATTCACTGACATCACTAGCTAGCCAGGTAGATATCTAGCTGATTTAACTAGCCAGCTGGTTAGCCAACTAACTTAACTATCTCACTACCTGGCTAGCCAGCTGACTAAGTAGCTGACTTAACTAGCTAGCTACCTACCTAGCCAGCTGACTTAAATAATTATTGAAATAGCTAGGTAACTAGCTAGCCAGCTGACTTAAATAACTTAACCAGCTAGCTAACGAATTAGCTTACTAATTATTTAACGTGCTAGCTAGGTGACTTAATTATCTTACTTAAATCATTAGCTAACGAGCTTCCTAGGTGGCTCAAGCAGCTGATATAACTCATTAGCTAACTAGCTAGCTAGTTGACTCATCCAGCTGACTTAACCAGTTAGTTAACTAGCTAACTATCTGACTCAACCTGCTGAATAAACCCTTTAGAAAACTAGCTAGCTAGCTGTTTTAACCAGCTTACTTGATTAGAAAACTGACTTAACTAGATGAATTAGGTAAGTGACTTAACTACTCAGGTAGCTGACTTAACTGGCAGACTTATCTAGTTAGCTAGTTGACTTAAATACCTGAATTAAATAGCTAGCTAACTATTTAACTAGATGAATAATAGCTGAATTAACTAATTAGTTAACTAGTTAGGTGACAGACTTAAGTAGCTGACTTAAATATTTAGCTAACTAGTAAGCTAACTGACTTAGCTAGCGGAATTAGCTAGCTTCCTGGTTAGCTAGCTGACTTAACTAGCTGACTTAACTAGTTGGCTAATGAGAGAGCTAGCTGACTTAACAAGCTGGTTAATGACTTAGCTACCTGTTTTAACTAGTTGGTAAACAAGTTAACTAACTGAATTAACTAGTTGTTTAGCGAGTTATCTAGGTGACTTAACTTGTTGGTTGATGAGTCGGCAAAATAGTTAGCTGTTTCAGCACATTAACTGACTACACAACAGAATTGTTAGCTGGCTTATCAAGTTGGATGACTAGTCTGCAGACTAGTTAGCTGTGTTAGGTAGTTGACTGTCGAGTTAGCCCACTAGTCAGCTCTGTTAACTAGTTGAATGGCTGGTGTGTTGACCTAACTAGAAGGCCAATTATTAGGCCGATTAGTTAGATCACCTAACATGTTGGGAACTAGTTAGCTGAACTAACTTGTCGGTTGACAAGCTGGCCGACTATTCGACCAATATTTTAGTTGACTTAACTAGTTGGCCGAGTAGGCAGCTGACTTAACTAGTCAGATGGCAAGTGAACCGACTAGTTAGCTGACTTGATGGAAAGCGAGTCATCTTACTAGTTAGATGACCAGCTAGCTGAGTTTCTAGCCGAATAGTCAGTTAAATAACTATCTGATTTGGTAGCTAACTTAACTAGCTAGCTGCCTAGCTAGCTGAATATGTAGCTGACATAACTGGATACCAAACAAGCTATCTACCTGTCTAGCTACCTGATTTAAATAGCTAGCTAACTGGCTAGTTAGCTGGATAGCTGACTTAACTATCTAGTTGAACAGTTAGATAGCTGACTACCAAACTGAATAGCTAGCTGACTTAACTAGCTGCTGAATAGATAGGTGACTTGCCTGCTGACTTAACTAGCTAGCTGGATAGCTAACTGACTTAAGTAACTGACTAGCAAGTTGGCTGGATAGCTGGATAGCCAGTTGACTTAACTAGCTAGTCAAATGTTTGGCTACACTACTAGCCATCTGGTTTAGCTAGCTAGCTACCTGACTGGCTAGTTGGCTAGTGAACCAGCTAGTCAGGTAGCGGGCTGTCCAGTTGGCTAGCCAACTGGCTAAATTAGGCAACCTGCTTGCTGGACAGTCAGATTGCTGCTGACTTAACTAGCCAGACACCCTGCTGGTCAGCCGGCTAGCCAGCCAGTTTAACTAGTTGGCCACCTACATGACAAGACTGCTAACAGGCCGGCTTAACTTACCAGCCCCTAGCTAGCAAGTCGGATAGCTAGCTGACTTAATTAGCAGACGTAACTAGGTAGCCATCTGGCTAGCCAGCTGGCTTAACTAGCTAGCCACCTAGCTAAACAGTTGTCTAGCCAGCTCACTTAACTCACTGACTTAACTAGGTAGACAGCCGGCTAATCAACTGACTTAATAAGCTATCTACCTAACTAGCCAGGTGGCTAGGCATCTGACTTAAATAGCTGACAACCAGGTAGCCAACTGGCTAGTCAGCTGATTAAAGAACAGAGCTACCTATCTAAACAGTTGGCTAGCTACTTGAATAAATTAGCCTACTTAACCAGCTAGACAACTGGTTAGCCAGCTGACTCAACTAGCAGACATAAATTAGCGCGACATAACTAGCTGACAACACTAGTTAGCCTGGTGGCTATCTAGCTGACTTAACTAGCTAGCTACATAGCTAACCAGCTGGCAAGACAGCTGACTTAACTAGCTGACTTAAATAGCTTACCAGCTGGCTGGAAAGCTGACATAATTAGCTAGCTACCTAGCTAGGCAACTGTCTAGTCAGGTGACTTAACTAGGTTACTTATCTATCTAGCCAGTTGGCTATTTAGCACACTAGCTGACTTAAGGATCTAGTTGACTAACTAGCTGATGACCTAGCTGACTTAACTAGCTAGCAGACTATCAAGCTGACTAGCTAGCTGACTAGCTAGCCACCTACTTGACTAGCTAGCCACCTACCTAACCAGCCTGCTTACCAGCCATCTTAACTTGCCAGCCACCAAACTACCCAGGTGGCTTACCAACTGACATAACTAGCTGACTTAACTAGATAGCCATCCAGCTAGCCAGGTGGCTTAACTAGCGATCCACCTAGCTAGCTAGCCTATTAGCCAGCTAACTTAACTCACTGTCTTAACTAGCTATCTAACTAGCTAAGCAGTTGCCTAGCGAATTAAACTAAGTAGCTGACTTAAGTTGCTAGCCAGCTGGCTAGCCAGCTTACTCAACTAGCTGACTTAACTAGTTAGCCAACTGGCTAGCCAGCTGACTTAACTAGCTGACATCACTAGCTAGACAGGTGTCTAGCCAGCTGACTTAACTAGCTAGATACCTATGTATCCCTCTGGCTTGCCAGCTGACTTAACTGCCTAGCTTCCTAGCTAAGAAACTTGCTAGCGAACTGAGTTAATGAGGTGACTTAACTAGCCAGCCAGCTTTCAAGCAAGTTGACTTCACTAGCTAGCTACTCGTGCTAGGTAGATGGCTAGCCAGCTGACATTACTAGCTGACTTAACTAGCTAGCTACCTAGCAAACCAGCTGACTTTGTCAGATGAAATAACTAGCTAGCTTCCTAGGTAGCTATCTAGCAAGCAAGTTGACTTAACTAGCTGACTTAACTGGTGGGCTACCTAGCTAGCCAGTTGACTTTAATAACTGAAATTACTAGCCAAACAGCTGTCTAGCCATCTGAATTGACTAGCCTTTAACTAGCTATCGAACTGAATAGCCAACTGCCTTTATGATGTGACTTAACTAGCTAGCCAGCTGGTTAGCCAGCATACTTAACTAGTTGATTAATGAGCTAGACAGCTTGCCAGTCAGGTGACTAAACTAGCTGGCATTACTAGTTATCCAGCTGGCTAGCAAGCTGACTTAACTAGCTCTCTACCTCTCTAGCCATCTGGATAGCCAGCTGTCTTAACTAGCTGATTTAATTAACTAGCCAGCCGGCTAGTCAACTGACTTAACTAGGTCACTACCTAGCTAGCCAGCTGGCTAGTCAGTTGACCCAACTAGCTTTTTTAACTAGCTGGCGTGCTTTCTCACCAGTTGAATTAACTAGCTTTCTACATAGCAAGCCAACTGGATATTCAGCTGAATTTACTAGGTGACTTATCTTGCTACTAAGCTGTCTAGAAAGCTGAAATAACTGGCAAGCTATCTACCTAGCCAGTTGGTCAGTCAGCTGAACTAACTTGGACACGTACCTATCTATCCAGCTGGCTACACAGCTGACATAACTAGCAAGCTACCCAGCTAGCATGCTGGTGTGCTAGCTGAGTTAACTAGCTGAATTAGCTACATAGTCAGCTGGCAAGTCAGCTGAATTATTTGTCTAGTTACATAGCTAACCAGCAGGCTAGCCAGCTGACTTAACTAGCTGACTTAATGAAATTGCCAGCTGGCTAGCCAGCAAACTTAACTAGCTAACTACCTAGCTAGACAGGTGAATAGACAACTGAATTATATACCTGACATAACTGTACACATGATGGCTAGTCAGCTGACTTAACTAGCTACACACTTACATACACCACTGGCTTGCCAGCTGACTTAACTACCTAACTACCTGGCTAACCTGCTGTCCAGCGTGCTGACTTAACGAGGTGACTTAACTAGATAGCTAGCTATTCGGCTAGGCAGTTGGCTAGCCAGCTGACTTAACTCGCTGACTTAACTAGCTAGCAAATTGACTTAACTAGCTGACTTAACTCGCTAGCTACTTAGCTAGCCAGCTCACTTAATTAGCTGTTTTAACTATCTAGCTACCTAGCTAGCTATCATGTAGCTAGCTGACTTAACTAGCTGACTTATCTATCTATCTAGCTAACATATCTTGCTTATTTAGCTAGATACTAGATAGTTTTCTAGTTAGCCAGAGGACTTAACTAGCTGAAATTACTAGCGAGGGTGCAGGCTACCCATCTGATGTAACTAGCTTTTTAACCAGCTACGCAGCTGGCTAGACAACTTACTTAACGAGCAGACTTAACAATCTAGCCAGCTAGTTAGCCGGCAGACTAAACTAGATGACTTAACTAGCTGTCCAGCTGACTAGACAGCTGATTTAATTGCCTAGGTACATATTAGCCAGCAGCCTAGCTAGCTGACTTAACTAGCTGACTTAACGAAATAGCCAGCTGGCTAGCCAGCAGACTTAACTAGCTAGCTACTTGGCTAGGCAGCTGGATAGCCAGTTGACAACTTGCTGACATAACGAGATAGTTTGATGGCTAGCCTGTTTACTTAACTAGCTACCTAGATACATAATCTGCTGGCTTGCCAGCTGAATTAACTACTTCCTACCTAGCTAACCTGCTGTCCAGTGAGCTGACTTAACTAGGTTACTTAACTAGCTAGCCAGCTGGCTAGGCAGCTTCCTTACATATCCAGCTACACTGCTAGGCAGCTGGCTAGCCAGCTGACTTAACTAACTGAATTTACTAGTCAGCTGTCTTATCTAGCTGATGTACCTAGGTAGCTACCTAGCTAGACAGCTGACTTAAATATCTAGCTACCTAGCTAGAAAGCTGGATGGCCAGATGACATATCTTGGTGACTTAACCTGCTAGCCAATTGGCTGCCCACCTGACTTCACTAGCTAGCAAACTGGCTAGGCAGCTGCCTTACTTAGCCAGCTACACTGCTAGGCAGCTTACTAGCCAGTGGACTTAACTAACTGACTTTACTAACTAGCCAGCTGCCTTATCTAGCTGACTTAACTAGCTAGCTACCTAGCTAGCCAACTGACTTAACTAGCTGGCTTAACTATCTAGCTACCTAGCTAGAAAGCTGGATGACCAGATGACTCTACTAGGTGACAACGTGCTAGCCAGCTGGCTGCCCAGTTGACTTAACTAGCAAGCCAGCTGGCTGGCCATTTGAATTAACTAGATGTCTTAACCAGCTAGACAGCTTGCTAGCCAGCTGACTTAACTAGCTAGCTACCTAGCTAGCCAGCTGGGAAGCCAACTGAATTAACTAGCTGACTTAACTAGCTATCCCACTTTCTAACCAGCTGTCTTAACTACCTTGCTACCTAGCTATCCAGCTGGCTAGCCAGTTGACTTAAGTGACTTAACAAGCTAGCCAGCTGGCTTGCAAGCTGACTCAACTGGATGATATAACTAGTTAGCCAGATGGCTAGCCAGCTGACTTAACTAGCTCTAGACCTATCTAGCTAGCTGGCTAGCCAGCTGAATTAACTAGCTGACTTATTAGCTAGTTGTCTGGCCAACTGAGTTAGCTATCTTGCTTCCAAGTTAGTCTGCTGCCAAGCCACCTGACATAACTAGCTGACTTACATAGCTGGTCTGATAGTTAGTCAGTTGAATTAACTAGCTTACTATATAGCTAGCCAGCTGGCTAGCCAGCTGAATTAACTGGGTGACTTAACTATCTAGCCAGCAGGATAGACTGCTGACTTAACTATCTAGCTATCTAGCTGGTGAGCTGTCAAACCAGAGGACTTAACTAGGTAACATTACTAGCTAACCAGCTAGCTAGCAGACTGATTTAACTACCTAGCTACCTAGCTAGCCAGTTGGATAGCCAGGTGACTTAACTAGTTAGATACCTACGTAGCCCGCTATTTTGCCAGCTGACTTAGATACCTAGCTACCTAGCTAACCAGCTGGCTAGTGAGCTGACTTAACTATGTTGTTTAGTAGCTATATAACTGTCTAGCCAGCTGACTTAACTAGCTAGCTACCTAGATAGGCAGCTGT
>NW_007258728.1:9124-9586 GCF_000164805.1 Carlito syrichta
CTAGTCAGATTAGCCATCTGACTTAACTATTTAACTAGCTAACCAGCTGGATAGCCAACTGACTTAACGAACTGACTTACCTAGCTAGGCAGCTGGTTGCCAGGTGACTTAACTAGCTGACATAACCAGCAAGTCAGCTGGCTAGACAGCTGCCTTAAATAGCTGGTTACCTATCTTGCAACCTGGCTTGCCAGCTGATTTACCTAGCTGACTGTAGCTAGAAAGCTGGCTAGCCAGCTCATTTAACTAGCTAGCTTCCTACCTAGCCAGCAGGCAAGCTTGATGACTTAACTAGCTGACTTGAACAGCTAGTCTGCTGACTGGCAAGCTGACTTATCTAGCTAGAAACCTACCTAGCCAGCAGGCAAGACAGCTGACTAAACTAGCTGACTTAACCAGCTACCCAGTTGGCTACCCAGCTGATTTAACTCACTGACATCAGTAGCTAGCCAGGTAGCTATC
>NW_007258729.1:0-1686 GCF_000164805.1 Carlito syrichta
CACATTTCAACATTCTGGGATGGGCCACTTTCGTTTGTTGTAAAGTAAATACTTAAGCTTTCTATAGAATTGTTTAACTTGGCATAAATCAATCAGCTTTAGGATGAAAAAGGTTTATAGAATATGTCAGTCACAGATTAGTTTATCCTTTGTTATGGGATTTTAAGATTATCATATGAAAAGGGCTTAAAGGCAATCATTGATTAAGTTTTCATGGATTAAGTTTTCTGGTGGATGGGGGAACGCCCCTCCCACATCTGACTTTGTGTATAAAAGACCCATTGTAATTCCCAATAACACACATCGCTTCTGCACTAGACCTGAGTCCAGTCTCTTTCTTTCTCTCTCTCTCTCTTTCTCTCTTCTTCCCCCCAATCGCCAACGCTGTCTCCACCTTTGGGGTACCTTGAACCCGGCTGGAGCTGGACTCTGGAAGCATGATATAATGTCTCCCAATAAAATAGATTCTAAAACCAATCGTTATTTAAGGGTAGAAATAAACATTCTTACTTTTGGTCCTGGTCAAGAAAGTATCAAGCAGTTTAATAAGAGCCATTGAAAACTGTCACTAACCATCTCTGGTCACATAATGTAAGCACCAATGCTTTCATAAATTAATTTTCAACGTTTTCATTTTTGTAAAAATTTGCCCATGGGCAAATGGATTAAAAGTAATATGTCCATGATTGTCTGCCCAAAAGTATCAGATGTCAGCCAGGCTCGGTGGCTCAGCCAGTAATCCCGCGCCTTTGGGAGGCTGAGGTGAGTGGATTGCCTGAGCCCGCAGGTTCGAGACCGGCCCGGGCAACTTGGTGAGACCTCATCTCTACAATAAATCAAAAAATCGGCTGGGCGTGGTAGCACATTCCTATAATTCCGGCTACTTGGAAGGCTGAGGCGGAAGGATCACCACCGGAGCCCAGCAGGTCGAGGCTGCGGTGGCCAGGAGCGGCCACTGCACTCCAGTCTGGGCAACAGAGTGAGACTCCAATTCAAAAAAAAAAAAGTATCAGATGTCAGATATTTCAGGTATTCTTTCTCTAATTACAGTTTCTAAAACTATTGGGAAACTGGTTTCTTTGTTTTTGGCTTGTTGTTGTTTTGTTTTGTTTTTCTTACCCTACCCTTAAAGGGTAACTTTGTGGTAAAACATATTAAAACTTATCACGTGCTTAAAACAAGGTTTGGCACTTAGTAAACGGATGCTGCTGTTTCATTACCATTGGGAATACTAGGATCCATTGCTATTGAATACGATTAGTCATTACTGTTATTATTATCCTTAATACTTAACTTTCTCCCTTTTCACCCTTCCTGGGAGATAGAAATATTAACAATTTGACATTGTTATTGCCATAGTTTACCTACACAACCTGCTGATTCGAAATTAATTAATTCTTTCTAACTCTTTACCCGTGGATCTATATTAAGTAAAAGTTCCCTTGTTTTTGAAAGTGAAAAAGATATACATAATAGATAAATAAAGCATGTAGTTAATCTTTCATGACTAACCGTTTGCAGAAAAGACTGTCAAATTAACTTCCACACAATTCATCACTGCCCTTTATTTTCTGGAAAAGTGGAAAGATGCCCTTGATCTAGATAGCTTCACAGGACATAATTGACTATTTCCTAAGGATACATAGGAAACGTCAAAGAAATATTACTACTAGACATTTTAGTATC
>NW_007258729.1:1706-5324 GCF_000164805.1 Carlito syrichta
TATAGATCCCAATTGCTTATTACTTTGGCAACAACCGATGATGCTACTGATGTGACAGCAAATTCTCTAAACTAAAATTTAAGTGCTTTGTCTGGTGATAAAATTGTCAAAAAATGGTTGTAGCAGAGAGGTTCAATATTTTTCTCTTACTTCTTTGTTCTAAGGACTTTCTCATAGACTAACTGGACCACACTCAAGTCCCATCTAGCAACTTGAAATTATAATTATGAGAAAAAAAGGGGGAGGGGATATGCACTTGGGAACTACATGGACTGAGCTAACTTAATGCATCTGGCTGCCACAGGAGTTAAATAAAATATATTTGGCTAGTGCCTAGCATAGTGCTTGATTAAAAAAAAAATTCTCAAATAAGATTAGTTTCTTTTCCTGCCTTTTCTCTCTAGTAATCTCACTTTTGTGCCTGTATTTGTGCTCTATATTTTGGATCTCTTCCAACAGTCAAAAATTTTATCAATCCTTGCTAGTCAATTCACCTGTCACCTTCTGAATTGTCCCCTAATATCACTATTATAGAATTTTAGTCCTTTGAGAGTAGTAACAATGTCACCTGTCAAAATTTCTAAAAGAGAAAGTGACTTCAACACCAGGAAAACTCAAATATTTTTTGAATGTGAACAATTTAAAACTGGAATGTGAGTGCTGAAATACTGACATTCATAACGATGCAGCTTGTGCTGGGCATAAATCAAATAGACGGTGTCAAACAAGGTTCTAATATCAGAGGGTACAAGTACATAATAGAAACACAAACTTTGATTACCTACTAGGAAATTCAACTTGAACCTTTAACCTTCCAGGGCAAAACCAGAGCAGGGGAGTGGTCTTGTAAAGGAAGAGCACATGATCCATACACTCTGACTCTGCTTTCTCTTCAAAATCTTTCTATCCTTCCTCAGGTAGAGCCTACTGAACTATTAGAATGACCAGATAGCATTTGAAGACTCCTATTTATATAATCATGGTGGCCATGCATCCCACTTTGACCAGGACAGTTCTGAATTGCGATATGAACAGCCCCACACTTTGTTACAGGCAAATTGTAATTCAGAGACTTATCATTTAATTGGAGTATCCTAATAAAATACTCTTGCAACAAAGTATTAACGATTTTAGGCCAAGTGTGGTGGCTTATGCCTGTAATCTCAGCACTTTGGGAGGCCAAGGCAAGAGAATTACTTGAGCCCAAGATTTTAAAACCAGCCTGAGCAAAATAGCAAGACTTTCTCTCCACAAAAAAAATTTAAAAAGAAGCAAGTGGGATGGTGCACATCCGGTAGTCCCAGCTACCCAGGAGGCAGAGGTAGGAGGAGTGCCTGGGTCCAGGAGGTCGAGGTTAGTGTGAGCTGTGATTGTGCCACTGCATTCCAGCCTGGGCAACAGAATGAGACCCCAATTAAAAAAAATTTGCTAAGTTTTTTTGACTTTTTATGTTTTTACTTAAAAACTTAATATTTATTGCAAAAGTCATAAAGAAAGACAATATTCTGTAAATTTTTTTTGTGCTTGGACTTCTACTTTTAGTTTATACAATAAATTATAGTCTTATCTTTAATGTTTAAAGTTTGAATCTCACCCACAATCCTTGTATCCTCCACCATTCCAGAGATAACTATTATATTTACTTTGACATGAAACCATCCAGACATTTTTTAATACTTTAGCTTTCTTATTCTATTCAACATTTTCTAAATGGTTATTGTTGAGGTAAAGGAAATTTAGTAATTTTTGTATGTTGTCCTTATTCTTTCAATTTTGATGAACTTTCCAATACACAGTAAGAGTTCATAACATATTCATTTTAACCCTTGGGTAATTTTGGTCATTTTAGGATCTTATAAATTTGCCATTTCCTCTAGATGTTATCAACATTTTCCATAAAGTTTTTAATTGTCTTTATAGCTATACTACCTAAAATTATTTATGCTTTCTTCTTGATACCAAATCTTCTTTTAACTTACTAATTTCAAAGAAATAATATTAGATTCACTAATAAGTTTTTCTGGTATTTTTGTTTATTTGTGTTTTTAAATATTTCTGATCTTTTAAAATTACTTTTAAAATAAGCTTCTGAGTTGAATGGAGGTAGATTTTGGTTTTATTTTTAATCACTGGAAGTAAGTGTATTTATCTGTTTTCATTATTTCTTATTTTATAACGCATTTAAGTCGTAAATTTTTTGAGTATGCTACTTTAATAACAACTACAATTTTTGATAGGTGATGCACATATTGTTCAGTTATGAATAATTTATAGCTAGCATGAGTGTTTCCTCTTGAACACAGAAGTTGATTAGTGATATGTTTTAATTTTTCAGTTGTATACTTTGTTTTTAAACTATTGACATCTAATTATATTGTGATCGGGGAATGTGACCTCCAGGAAAAAAAATTTTACTATTTGTTAAGTACTCTAAGGTCTAAACATGAACAATTTTGAAAAACATGTTTGTGTGTTTCAAAGAAATGTATGTTCTACATTTGGAGAACAGAAAATACATACAATTCTATTACATCAACTTTAGTATTTGAAGTTGTAATTTTAAATAATCTTATTTATGTTTAATATATTTAATCTACTCTTTCTAAGTGATGGATATTAATATTCCCCCTGTGATTATAGATTTCATATTTCTCAAATTAATAGATTTCGGGCAACTTTGTTAGGTGCATAAAGATTTCAGTTGTTACAACTTGTTCTTGACATACCTCTCCACGTTCCTCTGTTTATTATGTGTTGTAAAGAATATAATGTAATGTCTCCCATAATAAGTATTTACCTGGATTTGGGAGTTTTTAAATGAATCTGAGCAATTACGTCTTTTAGTAAATGTGTTTAACATATTCACACTTACTATGATTACTGATATAGTTGCACTTCTTGCTATTTCTTTTTATTTTTTATTTTTTTGTAGACAGAAGCTTGCTATGCTGCCCAGGCTGGTCTTAATCTCCTGGCGTTAAGCAACCCTCTCGCTTTGGTCTCACAAAGTGCTGGAATTACAGGCATGAGCCACTGAACCCAGTCTGTTTCTTGTCTAGTTATTTTCTTTCTTTCTTTTTTCTTTTTTTGGCTTTTTTTCCCTCTGTATTATTTGTAAATTATATATTTTACTTCTAGTCATTATTAGTAATTTTTTAATCACTTGCATTTTTTACAGCAGCTAGTATAAATCAAGATGGACTCTCCTCCAATGGGAAAAACTAACAGGTTTTCATTTCTATCTTATTCTTTCTCTCTTCTTGTACCAGTCCCTCAATCTTCTGTGTCAATATAGTTTCACTTTAAATATTTTATAATTAGAGTTAGCAATACATTTTCTAATTTATTTGCTCCTTGTTGATTTTGGAATTCCGTTATTACCTTATTCGTTTTCCTTTTGCTGGGGTAATCCTATACTAATTCGTAATTCTTTCTTATATACTTTATCTTTGAAATTAAGTAACTATGATTTTGTTATAATAATTTAGAAGATATAGAAAGTGTGCTTGTCTTAATCATTTAGAATGTCTATGTTTAGTTATAGCACTTATCATTACAAATTTATAAAATATTTTTATTCTCATACTTTAGAAAATAACCATTTTCCATAACTGCTTT
>NW_007258729.1:6526-7342 GCF_000164805.1 Carlito syrichta
GTAATTAAATTATTCTGGAGCAAAAAGAAATTTTCAGGAAGAAATGTACCATGGGTATCACGGTAAAACTAAACTCTAAACTCTAAAAAAAGGTGCAATTATGTAAATGTTACTTGGTATTGAAAAGGTAGCAGCTATGTTGTGGAAGGGGTTAGATTTTAAAATAGCAAAATGTTAGAAAGATTTCAAAAGTAGTATGAAATGCAAAAGTTAACAATTATTTCATGTTATCAAGTAATCAAGTAAGGACAAATAAAATAATTAAAATCATTCCAAGTATCGATTGCAGCCATTAAAATGATTCACTTTATTTATTTTTCTGTCAGTTTATAAGAGTAATTTGTGCTGGTTGTAAAATACTCAAGCATAATGGAACTATATAACTTTCTAAACTTTTCCCCTTAGAGTAATAATTTTCTTGTTTCCATCGTTTCATAATTTACAAACAATAGTAGAATACAGTGAATAGATTTGAATATATATGCATATATCTGTGTCCATTTGCAAAGTGTATCTATAGCTTTATAAATAAAATTGCTGAAACAGAAGGTATAAATTTTTACATTTTAAGCAGCTCACAAAATTTCTCTAAAACTTATTTATAATGTTAGTTGCTCAGATTGTCACCAACACTGGATAAGATAATACATATTTTTTAGATGTTAATTTTTAATGTTGTTAAAATATTCTAATGAAAACATTCCTTCTTCTCTTCTCAGGACAGCAAAAGGGAAAGGAAAAAACACAACGCTGACAGAAGAGAAGTCACACATGCTAATGTAAATCCTGACTAAGGAAACAGTCCATACTCACAGG
>NW_007258730.1:0-702 GCF_000164805.1 Carlito syrichta
CTTAGAATATGTTCCTTGTGGTGATGAGTAGAATGTGTATTCTGTGGTCTTTGGATGGAGTGTTCTGTAGGTATCAATTAAGTCCATTTGGTCCAAAGTCACATCGAGGTTCCGGATCTCCTTGCTGATTTTTTGTCCTGATGATCTGTCTAGGTTTGTGAGTGGGTTATTAAAGTCCCCAGTTATGATAGTGGTAAAGTCAATATCTTTCTTCAGTTTTCCAAGAAGTTGCTTTATGAAAGTTGGCGCACCTATGTTGGGTGCATATATGTTTAGGATAGATATCTCTTGTTGGTGGATTGAGCCTTTTATCATTATGTAGTGGCCTTCTGTATCTTTTTTGATTTTTAATAGCTTGAAGGGTATTTTGTCTGAAATTAAGATCGCTAATCCTCCTTTCTTTTGTATTTCATTCGCCTGAAAGTTTGTTTCCCATCCTCTTACTTTGAGTCTGTGGGTGTCCTTTCTAGTGAGGTGAGTCTCTTGAAGGCAATAGATTGTTGCCTGGTGATATTTTATCCATTTTGCCATTCTATGTCTTTTCAGTGGTGCATTTAGTCCATTCACATCTAGGCTAATAATTGAAATGCAAGAGTTGATCCCTGTCATAAGGTTCTTACAGAGTTGTCCCTGATTGTTTGTTGTCTTTCTTTGGGTTTGGAGTTGGTTCATGTGAGTTTTTAATCTTATGCCTGTACTCTT
>NW_007258730.1:722-1634 GCF_000164805.1 Carlito syrichta
TTCCAGTTTTCAGGGGAATTGGTTCCAATTTTTGTCCATTTAGGAGTATGCTGGCTGTGGGTTTCTCGTAGATGGCTTTTACTATTTTGAGGTATGTTCCCCGTATGCCTAGATGTTCAAGGGTTTTTATCAAGAAGGGGTGCTGGATTTTATCAAAAGCTTTTTCTGCATTTAGTGATATGATCATGTGGTTTTTGTTTTGACATCTGTTGATGTATTTAATTACATTTATGGTTTTACGAATATTGAACCATCCTTGCATGCCAGGAATGAAGCCTACTTGGTCATGATGGATGATTTTTGAGATGTATTGCTGAATCCGGTTTGCTAGGATCTTGTTGAGAATTTTAGCATCTATGTTCATCAAAGATATTGGCCTATAGTTCTCTTTCTTTGTTGGATCTTTACCTGGCTTGGGTATCAATGTGATGTTGGCTTCATAAAATGATTTGGGGAGAGTTCCATCTTTTTCAATCGCCTGGAATACCTTCAGTAGGATTGGTATCAGCTCCTCCTTAAATGTCTTGTAGAATTCTGCTGGAAAGCCATCTGGACCAGGGCTTTTTTTTGTAGGAAGTTTTCTTATTACGTGGTCGATTTCCTTGATTGTTATTGGTTTATTTAGGGTCTCAATTTCTTCTTGTTCCAACCTAGGTAGGTTGTGTGATGTCAGAAAGTCTTCCATTTCCTTCTGGTTTTCAAGTTTGTTTCCATACAAGTGTACGTAGTAGTCTCTAATGATCTTTTGTATTTCTTCAGGGTCAGATGTGACTTCATCTTTTGTGTTTCTGATTATGCTTATTTGGTTTTTTTCTCGTTTTTTCTTGGTCAGTCTAGCTAGGGGACCATCAATCTTGTTTACCCTTTTGAAGAACCAGCTTTTTGTTTCATTGATTTTTTGTATTATCTTTT
>NW_007258730.1:2098-2782 GCF_000164805.1 Carlito syrichta
TTCTTGAATGATTTCATGAGATGTTTGTTCCAGCGTGGCTTCTGTTTCTCTTTCTGCCTCAGGAAGCCCAATTATTCTTAGGTTTGGTCTCTTGAAGTGATCATTCATCTCTTGCAGGTTTTGTTCTCTCTTTTTGAGCTTCTTTTCTATGCTTTTGACAGTTTGGGTTAGTTCTGTGTTTTGGTTTTCAAGCTCTGAGATTCTTTCTTCTGCTTGGCTGATTCTGCTTTCCATGCTTATTAGTCTGTTGTTCATTTCCATCACAGTATTCTTTACTGCTGTCATTTCTGACGACAGCTCCTTCCTATTTTTTTCTTGTCTCTCCTCAATTTTTTAAATTCTCTCCATTAATGTCTTGATGTCTGGGTTTGTTGCATGTAACCAGTCATTCTGGGGACTCTTCATCGTCTGTGTTCCAGAATCTGTTTTCTCAGTGTCTGATTTCCCAGGGGTCTGTGTAAGACCTATATTCTTCTTTTGGTTTTTCTTCATTTGTGCGGTTTTCCCCCCTCCCTACTTTTTCCTTCCCTCCACATCACCGTCTTCTTTAATTCTGTTATTCAGGGGTAAAGGGATTGCTTTTACTTCTGTTTGTTCAATCTCCTATTCTTTATGTATGTCCTCTTTACTTTGTTCAATTCTGAAGTTGCACTGTAGGTTGGAGGTGGTCCTTTTTTGCAGTTT
>NW_007258730.1:2802-4296 GCF_000164805.1 Carlito syrichta
CAGATAGTGGGTTGAAGAGGGGAATGGAGAGATAGAGGAGTAAGGGGGAAACAAACGAGTGTGCCAACAAATAGAGAGAGGCCTATACTGAAACAGATAAAAACAATAGACCACAGCTACAGTTGAACAAACTCTCATACAAACAGAAATAAAACATATAGTGATGCTAACATACCAGCTATCCAACCACCTTATTAGTGTGCTGTTCCTCTATACAAAGATATGGTTTACAGAGAGAAGAAAAGAGAAGAAAAGGAAAAGGAAAAAAGAAAAAAGGGAACAATAGAGTAGGAATAGAATTAAGTCATTAAACTGATCGAATCAATGAAGCACACTCTGAGACCTTTTGTTTAAGTCCAATGTCCTTTCAGGTCTGATTTCTAGTTTTCTTTTCAAGCTGGTAAATTAGTTTGCAGTTAGGGTCAGTTCCCCTGATCTGCTGTGAAGGACAGTTCAGATTAACCTTCCTTCAGCAGTTTGGTCTATGTCTTTATCAAGCTTGTTTCTCCCGTTTCGGTGTTGTTACCTTGAATCGCCAGCAGGTGGTGCTATCTCATCTGCTCGCCCCAGAGGAGGTGGGGCCAGACAGGAACAAGATGGCTGCCTGCCTCTGAGCAGGCAACAGGAGCCCCACGCTGGGCGGGCAGGACAGTCTCGGATGCAGGAGCAGTGGCAGCGATCCCAGCAGATCTTCCCTGAAGCGGTTTGGTGTGGATCTCCTCGGGCTGGGTTGTGATGAGCTACCCATCCCAGAGGCCGTGGTGGCGGCGGCGACAGGAGCGCCGGTGGGGGGAGGGGCTGCGGCGGCGGCGGGACAGTGCAATGCAGTAAAACTGTCCAGTCGTTGCGATGTTCCAGCGGTGGCGATGGCCGAGCTCTGTCTGAAGAGCAGGCTGCAATGCTGGGGTCCCCAGCCCCCCAGGGCGAGAGTCAGAGACCCACTGCAGATCTCCCTTGCAGAGGGCTTCAGATGCCGGGTTGCCCGGTCGCCATCTTGCCGCGCCTTCCCTTAAGGTTTTCAAGTTTGTTTCCATACAAGTGTACATAGTAGTCTCTAATGATCTTTTGTATTTCTTCAGGATCAGATGTGACTTCATCTTTTGTGCTTCTGATTGTGTTTATTTGGGCTTTTCCTCTTTTTCTTGGTCAGTTTAGCTAGGGGACCATCAATCTTGTTTATCCTTTCGAAGAACCAGCTTTCTGTTTCATTAATTTTTTTGTATTATCTTTTTGTCTTCTGTGTACTGGATTTGGGCTTTTATTTCGGAGATCTGGATTCTTCTGCTAAAATTAGGGTTTTTGTAGTCTTGCTTTTCCAGCTTCCTTAGGTGGCTTGTTAGGCTATTAATTTGTGATCCTTCCATTTTCTTCATGTGTGTTTGTAGGGATATAAATTCCCCTCTTACTACAGCTTTCATGGCGTTCCAGAGATTTTGGTAAGATGTTTTTTCCTTTTCATTTGTTTCCAGGTATCTTTTAATCTCTGTCTTGATT
>NW_007258730.1:4316-59692 GCF_000164805.1 Carlito syrichta
ATCTCCCTTGCAGAGGGCTTCAGACGCCGGGTTGCCCTGTCACCATCTTGCCGCGTCCCCATTTTTTATTTTTGTAGTTGAAGTTTCACTCCGATACCCAGACTGGAGTGCAGTGGCCACTCCCAGTCACCGCAGCCTTGACCCTCTGGGCTCCGGTGATCCTTCCGCCTCAGCCTTCCGAGTAGCCAGAATTACAGGTACACGCTACCATGCCCGGCTGATTTTTTTATTTATTGTAGAGATGAGGTCTCGCCAAGTTGCCCAGGCAGGTCTCGAACCCGCGGGCTCAGGAAATCCACTCACCTCAGCCTCCCAAAACGCGGGATTACAGACTGAGCCACCGAGCCCGGCTACAATAAATTTTTTTAAATATCAGCTGGGCGTGGTGGCAAGCGCCAGTAGTTCCAGCTACTTGGAATGCTGAGGTGGAAGGATCACCTGAGCCCAGCAGGTCGAGGCTGCAGTGGCCATGAGCATACCACTTCACTCCAGCCTAGATGACAGAGTGAGACTCCAACTCAAAAAAAAAAGAAAAGAAAAAAGAAAGAGGCTTTTCAAGCTCCCTCCACATATCTCCCCAGCCACCCACATATGCTCTGTATTCTCTCCTGTGACTCTGAGAGAATTATAGGTGCTGTGTTTCTGGCTAAAAGCAACCATCCTCTGCATTTTGGTCCCATCTCCTCTTGCCTGTTCCAGAATGCACCTCACTGGCCTTTCCTCTCTCCCCTACCTTGACCAGGATCACCTGTATCATTCTCATTGGCCTAATCCATCCCCCTTTCTTTTTTTTAAACAACACAATTCCTTGAAAGCATTGTCCACATCTACTGTCTCGTTTTTTTTCTTCTCATTCTTTCTTTAACCCACTTCAGTCAGGTCTTGTGCCCTCAGCACTCACTGAAGCCCCTCTTGTCAAGGTTACCAATAAATTCCACACCACAAAATCCCTTGGTCAATACTCGGTCCTCATTCTACCTCAACTCTCAGCAGCATTTGACAGAGCTGATAACTTTCTTCCTTGGAAACTATCTTCATTTGGTTTTGAGAATGCCAAGTGTTTGGTTTTCCTCCCACCTGTCACCTCTGCAAAAAGAGACTGAAAGGTCATGTCCTCTAAATATTTGGTGTGACCTCAGTTCTTCTCTTTTTCCCTTATACTCACCCATGAGGTAGACTTTATTCAACCTATAGGATGAGGACACCTAAGTACATACTTCTAACCTGGACCCAACTCCAGACTTGTGTATCCAATTACTTACTTTACATCTCCGCTTGCATGGTATAATAAGCATCTCTAACTTAATATAACAGGACTTTCTTACCTGTTGAGGTGACCCAAAAGTTTGGCAGACATGACTATGAGCCCCCACTTCCCTTTGTCAGGCCACCATCCCTGCAATTATCTGTTCATAGTTAATACAAGGCATGGGACCACCAAAAGATTTCCCTGTGGGCCTTGAATTCCAGGCATATTCACCGTGTCACCGTTAAGTATCAGGTATCCTGCCTCTTTATGGTGATCGGAGGCAATATTTCCAGTATGGTAACTCCTTCCATTGCCCACTGTTCCACCAGTGCAAGGACTCCAAAATGACTAGAAGGCAATCATACCTTTAGGTTTAGTGTAACCTTTATTGTGTTCTCTATTGCATTCTCTCCTAACAGAGAGCCAAGACCCCAGATGCACTGTATTAGTTCATTTTATTTGCTATAACAGAATGCCACAGACTGGGTAGTTTATAAAGAAAATAAATGTATTTCTTACAGTTCCGAAGGTTAGAAGTCCAAGGTGAAGAGCCTGCATCTGATGAGAACCTTCTTACCATGTCATAATATGGCAGAGGGTGTCACACGGTGAGAGATCAAGGAGTTCAGATGTGTCAGCTCAGGTCTCTCTTCCTCTTCTTATAAAACCACCAATCCCATCATGGAGAACCCATCCTAAGTATTTTATCTAATCCTAATTACCTCCCAAAGGCTCCACCTCCAAATGCCATCAACCTCCTGTAGATACCAAAATCTGCAGATGCTCAAGTTTGTTACATAAAATGACATAGCATTTGCATATAACCTAAACACATACTCATATATAATTTAAATCATCTTTGTATTACTTATAAAACCTAGTACAATGTAAGTGCTATGTAAATAGGTATTATACTGTATTGTTTAGGGAATAGGGACAAGAAAAATTTCTGTACGTGTTAAGTATAAACACAATTATAAATATATATATCCAATTAGTGATTTGTCCAATCCAAGGGATGCAGAACACATAGATTCAGAGGACTGACTGTACATCCATAAAGTAGATTTCTATGTCAAAGGCTTATATTCACTTATATTCAAAGGGATTTTTTACATTGCCTTCTTAGTGTGTTCCTCTCTTTCCCCACTGTGTAACAGCAGTTCTATCCTGCTTAGTGATAAGGGTTATTTAGCTGTGTCAGAATGGTGGATCCTCTGTTTCCCTGCTGTCCTTTGTCACAAGGAGCTCAGAGCATCCACATGGCAGCCACAGCTATAGTGCAGAAGAATGCTTGCATATTTCCAAACAAAGGCTTTCCCCCTTGGGAACCAAGACTTCTAAATTAGCAGAACCCAAAGATGTAGGAATGGAGAAAAAAATATTCTCAAGTGGGCCACTGGGAGTGATGGTAAACAGGGCCACTTCTGTTTCCAACTCCTTGGTTCTCAAGAAAACCTGGGGAGTCAGGATCTGGGGGCATCAACTCTGGTACGTGTTAGGGTTCCATTCTTTCCCACCCAGATCCCAGTCTTTGGCATAGCATATCTGCCTTTGTTGGGAGTTTAACCTCCTTTGGAGCTCCTCTATTCTCATGGTTACACCCTGAACCTGATTCTCAATTTTCTCTATCCTTTGGCTACAGGAGAGAAGATCCTCTTTATATGCGTCCGAGGAGGTCCTCCAACTCTGATCCTTAGCTTTTAATAACTGATTAATTACCCTCAGTTTTTCATTATCTTTTTCCACAGCATCAGTATAGTTACCATTTCTCTCCTGTTTCTCAAATGCCTGATACCTCATACCAGTTAGTGCATTCCCTTCATAAGTGTACCATCACAGCCTATAACCAGTAAACAACTGCACTGTTGCCTTCTGCCACCAGCGATTGATGCTCCATCTACCATCACTGGTGCCAGCCGAGTGGCTGGTAAGCCAGCTCTAAGAAGTCATCTCATCATCTGCTTTCTAGAACACTCCTGGTACCCCCATCCCCGCTTGGATTTCCTGGGAAGCAGACTCTGAGATGGAGATTAGCACACAAGAGGTTTATTGGGGAGTGCTCTTGGTATCAAGACCTGTGAAAGGGAAAGGGAGGATAAAGCCTCGCTGCAACGCAGCCTCAGTGGAATGCCGTGAAGGGAGAGCTGAAGGTGGGGTGAACTTTCAGAGCTCTCTTAAATTGGGGTAAAAAGGCTGAGTTCAGCCGGGCTCAGTGTCTCAGCCTGTAATCCCAGCACTTTGGGAGACTGAGGCAACTGGATTGCCTGAGCCTGCAGGTTTGAGACCAGCCCCGGCAACTTGGCGAGACCTCATCTCCACAATAAATCAAAAATTAGCCGCTCATGGCAGCGCGAGCCTGTAGTTCCAGCTACTTGGAAGGCTGAGGCGGAAGGATAGCCGGAGCCCAGCAGGTTGATGCTGTAGTGGCTGTGAGCATGCCACTGCACTCCAGCCTGGGTGATAGAGTGAGACTCCACCTTTAAAAAAAAAAAAAGAGCTGATGGGAAGGGGCATGTCCCTAGGGGTGATGGTTCTCTTCAGTTTAGAAAATCCTTAACGGGTTGATTGGTGAAGGCTCTCTGCCAGCAGCACTCCCAGCAGCTACACATAAATCCTATAATCCTGAAGGGTGATCCAGGTGGCAAATATCAGCAACCACCACACAATCTAAGTTACTAAAACTTGACATACCTGTTGTATAAACCCTTAGGTACTTTTTGTCCATATAAAAATGTGCCTGTGGATTGTGTGTATGCTCTATCCTCTGCTCATTTTATCTGGGAATACTGTGTTGCAGAGTGCCCCTGCCATCTGGGAGCCTATGCCCTCGCAAATGGCACAATCTATTACAATATTTTCTATTTGGCTCACTCACATGGCTTTGGGCAGGAGGCCTCGGTTCCTCAACACACAGAGCTCTCCTTAGGTTTGTTGAGTGTTCTCACAACATGGCAGCTGGTTTCCCCTGGAACAAGGAGTCTGAGAGAGCAAGAAAGAGAAAGACATCTCAACACCATTTATATCCTAATCTCAGACATCATATCACTCTCGCCACATTCTATGTTTTGAAAATGAGTCACTAAGTACATACTGCACTTAAGGTGAGAAGAAGTGGGCTCCACCTTTTGAGGAAGTAGCATCAAATAATTGTGGACATATTTTCAAACCACTGCATATAAAGAGAAAGACAAACCCCAAATCCACAATGATGGAGACTTCTGAGGAATGGAGTAGGCTGGGAGAGTAAAGGGAGGTTTTTGTTTTCCCTTTTCTTTATAATAAGAATGTAAGGCCAGGTATGGTGACTCACGTCTATAATCCCAGCACTTTGGGAGGCCGAGGTGAGAGGATCAACTGAGCCCACGGGTTTGAGACTAGTCTGGGTAACTTGGCAAGATCTCATCTCTACAATAATTCAAAAACTTAGCCAGGCATGGTGGCACATGCCTGAGGTTCCAGTTACTTGGAAGGCTGAGACTGAAGGATCACCTGAGCCCTGCAGGTCAAGGCTGCGGTGGCCATGAGCGTGCCACTGCACTCCAGCCTGGGCAACAGAGTGAGACTGATCCAAAAAAAAATTTTTTAAAGGATGTATTTTTATAATAAAATAGAATATATTTTTATAAGAAAGAATGCATTTTTAATAAAAAATAGAAATATTATTGACTGTTGAAAATGTGGCCACCAGTGAAACTAGGTGGGAAGTGAGATGCTTTATCTGGGGACACATTGTGGCTTATTGTTCTTCTCTGCCATGGTTTCTCCTGCCTGGCCCCACCCAACTAAACACTAAAGAATGAGGAACGAAATGATCATTGCTAACAGTTTCTCAGAGGAGTCATCATTTTCTTAGTACATAAACAAGGAATCAGATGACTGCACTTTATAGATAGAGAAGTGAAAGGTTGGGAAGAGAGAACATTAGAATCATTAGTCTGTTTCCTGCATCCCCATCTTTCATCCACAATTTCATTTAGTGTGGAAATCATCTTATTAGCTTTGATGGCTTGATTACAGGCTGTGGCTGGGGCACAGACATCCCAAGGATGTCTGAGAGGGCAAAGATGGGGGATTCTACACCCTTGTGCCCCCTTCGATCCCTGTCCTGGACTTCCCTTCCTATATCCCACGTAGACTCTCATTCTCCAACCTCCAGGGCCCACCCCAGTATTCCCAGGCAGGTAGAAAACCTTGTGGGAGGATCTGTCAAGGTCTAGGCAGAGGAAATCACCCAGCAGCTATGCAGAAGCTGTCCCCTGGGGCCTGATAGCCTATTAGGAATTTTTTTCTCTCCTGGGAGTCATGAAGTCTCCACCCTACCTGGGCCTTTGCTGACCCCTTCAGGCAAGGGAAGGAACTTCAGCTGTCCCTCAGAGCTCTCACTCTCATCTTCTCAGGTTCCCATACCTCCCTCACCTGTTCTTTTGCATAAGAAAGACAGCCAAACCAGCTCAGTGGCTCAGCCTGTAATCCCACGCCTTTGGGAGGCTGAGGTGAGTGGATTGCCTGAGCCCACGGGTTCGAGACCCGCCTGGGCAGCGAGACCTCATCTCTACAATAAATCAAAAAAAAATCAGCAGGGCGTGGTAACGCATGCTTGTAATTCCGGCTACTTGTAAGGCTGAGGCGGAAGGATCGCAGGAGCCCAGCAGGTCAAGGCTGCAGTGGCCAGGAGCAGCCACTGCACTCCAGTCTGGGCGACAGAGTGAGACTCCAACTCAAAAAAAAAAAAGACAGCCAGATTCCCCAACTCCACACTGTGTAGAGGAAACCTGACCTGTCTGAGCAGCAAGAAGGAACAAATGAGACCTTCTTCCTTGCCTATAGGAAAGTGCTTTGTAAACGTGAGTGACACCCCTCAATTTACAGGTTAACAAATATCACATGTTCTCATTAATAAGAAGTGGGAGCTAAACAATGAGTACACACGGAAGGGAGTAGACTGCATGACTACATGTGTTACACATGTCTAGTGGAATAATAGACATTGGAGACTTAAAAAGATGAGGGAGGGGGATTAGGGTTAAAAAGTTGCCTGTTGGTTACACTGTTCACCATTTGGATGTTGGGTACACTGGAAGCCCAAACTTCACCACTATACAATACATGCAGGTGAGAAATCTTCGCTTGTAACCCCTAACCATATAAAAATTACTGGCTAATAACCACCCTGTGAGCCCCAAAGACATTGCTAGAAGCATCCAAGCCTCAATCACTAGCTTTCCCCGGTCTATGTTCAAGTCTTGCACTTGTCTCAGCTGGGCGTGGTAGCGCACACTTGTAGTTCCAGCTAGTTGGAAGGCTGAGGCAGAAGGATCACCAAAGACCAACAGGTCGACGCTAGGGTGGAGGTGAGCTGCACTCCAGCCTGGGCGATGAGATGTTGCACTTGTCATTTGTCTGTGACTCTCTCCCTTTTGGGGAAGAGCATATTGGAGAATTTCCAGCCGTGGCGACGTTCTTGGATAGGGCAGGGCTGCTTCCACAAATTAGGCCTACTGCTGGTGTGGGCCAAAGTGCAGACAAGAGGCGGCCCTCCAGGGAATATGGGCAGCAACAGTATTCCTCTGACTCCAACTGCTGACCCTGAGGAACTCTATAAGAGGAAAAATCTCTCTGACCTCACTCCCCTTCATTATACACTCTATCTCTAGCCTTTCTGCTCCTCTGAGAAGGTTTACCATGGCCAGGGGCTGGAGTCAAAAAAGCTCAAGGGTCTATCCTGCTTTACGAATGAGAGTCCAGTTTCAGCAGCCTCCCTATGTAGTTCCGTATATGGGTCCTGATGTTTGCTTTTGGCACAAAAATCAGGCGGTGAGGATTTTCCCAGTGCCTCACTGGTCAGACCCAGGATGTGATTAGAGATGAGTTAACAAAGGGCAGATTGAAGCCTGCAAGATAAGGATTAACTTTGCAAAAAATAGTAACAATTGTCTAAAGAGTCATCCTTCTCTCAGCTGCCTAAGCCCTTTCTTCAAGAGAAAGCAAGGCCCCTATGAGAATGAGCTTAAAATATTTAGGCTGCTACACTGAGGATGCCTTGTAATTCCACACAAGAAGTAGCATAGCTAATGATTTCTGCATAGTGAGCTTTTTCAGATAGTATCCAACCTGGAAGTTGTTCTCTTCAAGAACCAAGGCTACTTATAAATACCTCAGTGCAAAGTAGAAAGAGATAAGCCATTCCTAGATACTAAGCAATGTGCATTTTTGCAGAGTGAACAATATACCATCTGTGGCAGACTGAATGATGGCCCCAAAGATATCCACATTAATCCCCAGAACCTGTGAATGTTTTCTTATGTGGCAAAAAGGACTTTGCAGACGTGATTAAGTTAAGGATCTTGAGATGGGCAGACTATCCTGGGTTATCTAGGTGGGCCCTAAATGTAATCACACAGTACTTATAATAAATGTACTTAAAGAGGGAGAAGAGAGGACAAGGTGATTTTACTTCAGAGAGAAGAAGTGATCTGATGCAGAAATTGAAGTAATGCACTTTGAAGATAAGGAAGGGGCCACAGACAAGGAATACAGGTGACAACTAGATGCTGAAAAATACAAGGAAATGAATTCTCCCCTAAGACCCTTCAAAAGAAACCAGCCTTGCCAACACCTTGACTTGAGTCTAATGAGACTGATCCTAGACTTCTAATCTCCAGAACTGTAAAAGAATATATTTATATTGTCTTAAGTAACTTGTTACAGCAGCAATAGGAAACTAATATGCCATCTTTAAGCCCATCGTTGTTTATCATTCTAATGGCTGTGTTACAGAAATATAACTGATACACAATAAACTGTACATATTTAAAGTACACAGTTTGTTATGTTTTGACTGTTGTATGTATGTATGAAACCACCATAATAGTCAAGTAGTGAACATACTTATTACTCCCAAAAGTTAAGTCATGCACTTCACAATTCCTGACTCCTGACTCAACCTGAAGTCCCCCACCTTCCAGGCAGCTACTGACCTGTTTTTCTGTCACTATAAACTAGTTGATTTCATATCAATGGAATCATACAATGTATACTCTTTTTTGTCTGGTTTCTCTCACTCAGCCTAGTTCTTTTGAGATTTATCCGTGTTGTTGGGCATTATCAATAGTTCGTTTATTTTTGCTGCTAGGTAGTATTCATTGCATAGGTATACTTTGTTTATGCCATATCCTATTGATAGACTTTTGGATAGTTTCCCTTTTTGGGTCATTTTAAATGAACAAGAAATGTTTGGTTGAACATTCATGTGAAAGTCCTTGCATGCTTTCCATTTTCTTAGGTAAATACCTATGAGTGGAATGGCTGGATCACATGGTAGTTGTGTATTTTACTTTTAAGAAACTATTTTCAAGCCGGGCTCGGTGGCTCAGCCTGTAATCCCGTGCCTTTGGGAGGCTGAAGTGAGTGGATTGCCTGAGCCCGCGGGTTCGAGACCCGTCTGGGCAGCGAGACCTCATCTCTACAATAAATCAAAAAATCAGCCGGGCGTGGTAGCGCATGTCTGTAATTCCGGCTACTTGGAAGGCTGAGGCGGAAGGACCGCCGAAGCCCAACAGGTCGAGGCTGTGGTGGCCGGAAGCGGCCATTGCACTCCAGTCTGGGTGACAGAGTGAGACTCCAACTCAAAAAAAAAAAAAAAAAGAAACTATTTTCCAAAGTGGTTGTACCATTCTACACTCCAGCAGTGACAGTATCTTGCTTTTATGTTTTTCAAATTACTTAACTTTTTCATTGAAGCTTATATTCATCCTTAAACAAGGTAAATAAATGCAATATAACTTTAATGAAAAGCCTGAATATAAGTAACAGAGAGAGAATGAAGATCAGAGAGGAGATAGGGATAGAAAATGAAAAACCGATAGAAGAAATTGGAGGAAGAACGGGACAAAGGAGAATGAGAGAACAAAAAAGATGGAGATCAGGTGAGGGAGAAACACAAGAAAGTATCAGTCAGGGTTCCAATAAGAAATTAATGGCTCATGAAAACTAGGCTAGTTGAGGAGATTTTAGTAAGGACTATTTACAAAGGTGTAGGAAGAACCTATTAAACCAACAATGGATAGTGCAAGCTCTTGGTTACCACCTTTAGGCCTGCACAGTGTCAGGGAAGGGAGATTCTAGACACCAACAGGAAATACCTACAAAGAAAGGACCACCCATTAGAAGTGGGATGAACCATTCCTCTTGAACTGGAACAAAGCAAACTACAGCAATAAATATCTCCATTTCATTCTGCGCCCACCCCCATCTCCTGCTGATGGCTTCCTTTAGCCAAACCCAATCAAACACCAGGAAGCATTAGAGTCTGTTGATGACATACATTTGGACCAGCCTCCCTGGGATGGCATGGATGGGTAGAAAGTGGGTCTGGAAGGGCAAAGAGAAGACACCCAGTACAGGAGCCAATAGAGGAAGGGGACCAAAGGCTAAACTGCTTTACCATTTACCTCCTTTGATGACATGAAAATTTTCAGAAAGCAACATATAATGATTTAGAGACACACCTCAGGGAGGTGGTGTCTTATAATGCCTAGGACTGCTTACTCTGTGCACCTGAATTCTGACCACGGTTGTTAGTGTAGTCCACTCAGTTTTGAGATGTTTTGAAGGGGTTATTAGCTTGGGCTTTAAAGACAAAAAGCCTGATTGTGTCCTCATTAAAAAGAGAGAAACTCTTCTAAATCATGAAACATAATGTCGTGGCTTTGTGTGAAGTATGGACTATGGGAGCAGGGTCTATGGCAAGAAAGACTGAGACTTCACAACACTGAAGACACTTGATGAGGAAGACAAAAAATGTCTCTAAACCTTAGGGAGACACACAAGTATTAGCAGGACTGGTCCTCTTTGTGGGTGCTTATTCTTCCTCTTCATCAGCTCACCTGCCTATTTTGGGGTTAATTATTTCCATTTTATTCATTTCAACAGGAGGACTACAGGGGGAAAAAACATAATCAAGGGAGGAACTCAAGCATCCATCAGATACCCTGGAAAAACTGAAAACTTTCTCTCCATCCTTTTTTATTTTTTAATCTCACAAAGCCCTAAAATTTATCTCCCTTAAATTACATCTACAATTCATCTTTTATGGAATCTTTGTGGTGTCCATAAACAAGCCATTCATATTAAGATATTTTTGGAACAACTTCTTATCTCAGGTGGGAGATACTGAGGTCTTTTTCTCTCATCTATTTTAATTAAAAACCAAGTATGAACATATCAGTACCTAATATGGATGAATTTACTAGCCACTTTTTAACAGTATGAACACTAAAGGGAAATCTTTGGGGGGTCATTAGGCATTTTAACATCTGGATATCACTCAAGTTCCCTTTAATTGGAGCTTTGGGGTGATCTGGGTTCTCTTTGTTCAGAATCTTTGAAGGGGAAAGTTTGAAGAAGAAAAAAAGGCAAACATTGCTATTAATAGCTTCTTCCAGTTTCTGCAATCCAAGAATCAAATGAAGTGATACTATTAGGACAAGTAGTTTGCTATCCTTCCAAACATTTTGATAAATGGAAAGATAGTCAACAAGGTTTTCTGTTAATTTGCTCACAAATGTGAACCAATTCAGGGGTAGAATGAAAAGAACAACTGATATGAGGTCAGGAGTTTGGCATTCTAATTCCAGTTACTCTACTAACTAGCTGTGTGTTCTTGAGTAGCATTCACTTCATTCCTCTGTGTCTCTTTCCTCCTCGTATATCCTTCCAACAGAATTATTATATTTACCAAGACCAATTCACCTGAACGTGAGCATAATACTATTCAACCCTAGGGGTAGCTACAGCACAGGAGAGGCTTAATGGTGTTATACAGGAGATATCACAAAACGAAGGTAAGAAAGAGCCTATAAAAGCACAGCAGTTAACAGACAAGGCTAAGATATGACACAAAGAAGCAGGTTTTTAAAGAAGGCTCAAATCAGAGTAGTGGCACAGGCAGTCATCCTACACCACAGATAAGGAAAACAAAAAATGTCTCTAAACCTTAGGTGAGACACACAAGTATTAGCATGACTGGTCCTCTTTGTGGGTAGTTATTTTTCTTCTTCATCAGCTCAGCTGCCTATTTGGGTGTTAATTATTTCCATTTTATTCATTTCAACAGGAGCCTTCTCCATATTAACACATTAGCAGCAGGCATTTTGTAGAACACACTGGAGTCTCCTTAGGAATACGACTGATAAAAACTCTGGAAAAACAAACTCTGAACAAGTGTATACACAAAGGCCCTACATCAGGCAGAGCCCTGTACAGCTTGATATGGGGCAAAAATAATGATACCAAGAACCAGAATAAGCAGAACATGGGAAACGCTGGGGCAAAAATAACGGTACCAAGAACCAGAATAAGCAGAACACAGAAAACGCAAAAACGAGAAATCCAGGCAGAGCAATCACTATTCTCTCAGCCATACCTGAATAAATATTTATGACAATTTCCTGGCAGTGAATTAGAAACCAATTTATTAATTCATTCAACAAAGTTTTGTTGAGCATCCTCTGTGTGCCAGAGACTTAGGTTGAGGGCAGGAATATAACCGTGAGCACAAGCATCTCACCTTGGAGCCTATAGCTGGTAGGAAAGAAAGACCCAGGAAAGGAGCCAAAGTGCTACAGAGACACATAGACTGAGAGGTGGAGAAGTGACAGATATAAGCACAGAACAACAAGGGCAGAGGCCAAAATAGCAAGCATGGTCAAGAAACTAAAAGACCCTGAGAGCAAGGGGAGAGAGCTGTATCAGATGAGACTAGACATGAGGACAGAAGCCAGGCCACATTGGACCTGAGATACCTGGTTAGGGATTTTAGTCTTCATCCTAAGGTTAGTGGGAGGCCACCAAAGGGTCTCAAGCAGGGGCTGACATGACTAGACAAGTGTCTTACTCTGGCTCCAGTCTGGAAAATAAATCAGGACCCCCTATACATCATTTAAAGGTCATTCCATAAACAAAAGCATGCTCACATTACCTATATTACAGTGCTGTTGTATAATAAAAGTTTTGTCTGGTCTTTGCCCTGAGTTCCAGGCATGGAGCTTCTAAAATCCTTAAAATTTCAAAGCGATAGAAGCATTTTCATTATTACCACATGTTCTCACTTATAAGTGGGAGCCAAACACTGGTTATATATGAACATAAAGGTGGAAATAGTAGACACTGGGGATCCCAAACAGGGGTAGGGGAGGGGGTGGAAAGACTACCTATTAGGTACTATGTTCACTATTTGGGTGACGAGTTCACTAGAAGCCCAAACCCCAGCATTACACAATATACCCATAAAACAAACCTGCACGTGTACCCTTGAATCTAAAACTTTTTTTAATTGTGAGTTTCATTTAAAATAAAAAGAAATGTCAGCTGGGTACGGTGGCTCATGCCTGCAATCCCAATATTTTGGAAGGCCAAGGCAAGATGATTGCTTGACCCCAGGAGTTTAAGATCAGCTTAGGCAGCATAGCAAGACTTCATCTCTACAAAAATAAGAAAAGACACTGGGTGTGATGGTGTGCGCCTATAGTTCCAGCTACTTGGTAGGCTGAGGCAGAGGGATCACCCGAGTCCAGAAGGTTGAGGCTGCAGTGAGCCATGATCATGCCACTGCACTCCAGCCTGGGCAACAAAGTGTGACCCTGACTCTAAAAATTAAAATAAATAAAATACAAAGTATCTTCATTATTCATGAGCCCCATGGATCATACCTGAGTTCATGCTAATGAGAAGACTTACAGTGGGCGCCTCAAAAGCTTCAGGATAAGGAGTGTTCACTAGAAAGACCAACCCATAATTACGGGGTTGGGACTTTGAGCAACGTGATATCAGCCCAGCCTGACCTCAGAGAAGGTAGCAGGACTAGAGATTGAGTTCAATCATTTGGCCAATGATTTCATCAACTATGCCTACATAATGAAATCTCAGTAAGAACTCTGGACACAAAGATCAGTGGAGCTTTCTGGCTGGTGAACACATTGATGTGCCAGGAGAGTGATGGCATCCTGATTCCATGGGAGAGAGCACAGAAGCTCCATGTTCTGGACTCTCACATGTTGCCTTATGTGTCTTTTCTTTTGGCTGCTCCTGATCTGTATCCTTTATAATAAAATTGTGATGATTTTTAAAGTGCCCTCCTGAGCTCTGTGAATCATTCTAGTGAACTACTGAACCCAAGGGTGAACACCAACTGTGAACACTCACATGAACCCAAATGTGTAGCCAATTGCTCAACAGTCCAGGTGGCCTGAGAACCTCTGAATTGCAACTGGCATTTAAAGTGAAGAAAGTCTCGTGAAGGACTGAATCCTTAAAGGGGTTGTACTAGTTTGCACTACCACCAACAGTGTAGAAGCCTTCCTTTTTCTCCCTTTACTGGCGTTAGGTGATATATCAATGTGATTTTGATTTGCATTTCTCTGATGACTAGTGAGGCTGATCATTTTTTCACATATCAGTTTGCTGTTTACATGTCTTTGTTTGAGAAGTGTCTATTTGTATCTTTTGCCCACTTTTTTATAGGGCATTGAAACTAGTTGAGGAACATTAAGTTTAAACAGTTATGTATAAGGTATGTATAAGGTATTGAAACTAATTACAAAAATAGAAATGCAAGCTGGAACTAAAATTTCCATTTAGATCATTTTAAACTGTGAAAGGGAATGCCAAATATTCAATATATTGGACAAATAAATACCATTTTATTTTCAGCATATACTACTATAGCTAATGAATGCATGTCCTTAGGCTAAACATAAGTGAAATAAAAGGACTTTTCATTAGACAGGACAAATGGGGTAAAGGCATTCTAACTGTTAATCTGACAAAACTGGAAAACAGTACAGTTGTATTTCCCTTATTTTTAACTGTAGAGGGAAAAAAAAGTAGCAAGTTTGTTCATAATGTTAATTCTGACAGTGTGAAGAGAAAACTTCCAAATCTCTGACTGGGGAGAGGGTGCATAAAACCTTGTTCTATGCACATGTTGCATGGAAAAAAACAATAGTTAGTGCATTAAATAATAGTTCATATAAGTAAATTTGACATTGAAATAAGTTTTAAAGACAAAAATGGAATATATGCATTCTAATTTTTGGATTGAAGAGAAAGTAGTAAATAAAACAAGAAAACAAACAAAAAAGAAAGGATACATTAAAGTTAGCATAAAATAGATTAACAGAGGTACAGATGAATTATACTCATAAACTGGTTAAAATATCTCTATTAAAAAGGTTGAAATTGGGTCAAAAATTAGTCTCTACCCTGGGATACTCATATTTGTATAAAACAAAAGATAGAAGAGCTTAAAAGATAATGGAAACTATAAATCATAGAAATAGAAGGCAATATTTTTATTAGACAGAATCTAAGCACATAAGTTATTTTACATAAAATATACAATACAGGATGTAACATTTAAGAGACTTTAGGTGTAAACAGCATGGTGTTCATATAAATGTTCCATAGCTTCGTGTAATAGTAGTTTTAGTTAAGTAAATCAATACATATATTTAAAAACATGTACATTTAAAATTCATGCATTTTGTGTACTTAAAATTCATTAGTAATCATTCAATTAAAGATAATACAAATAGAATATAATAATAATAGTTCTCTTTTATGTTATCCACAGTGGCAATGCTTCTGGTCCCAATAGCAGTCTGTGTCATAATTGTCCAAAAGGAAAATACCAATACCAGAACTAAAAGAACTCAGCCAAACTTGGAGCAATTCCACAGTAGCAAATGTCTTTTGCCACTTTCCTCTCCCCTCACCTCCTTGGTTATTCCAATCATTCCTTCCAGAAAACACACACACACATAACGTTTAGAAGTTGGAGAAAGAAAAGGAATGTGTTAGCTAAGATTTTCCTCCTTGTTCTACTGGTTACAGAACTCTTGCTAACTCACTTCAGAGTATCCAGGAGCTCTGATTCATCTCTGGGGCCTACACACTTTTATTACTGTTGTCATCTACTAGATTTGCAAGAATGACAGAGCAGAGATATAGCTAATGGATCTGCCCTCCAGTTTGGGGAGAAATTTCTTCTTTGTCCCAAATTTCTCCTTTGTCCCAATTTCTCCTTTTGTCCCATCAGAACTAAGACTAAGCTTAGCTATAGGTTCTCATTCTTGGTCAACTTTATCAAGATTTCTTGGGGATCACTAAAAGTACATCATTACTAATTGTGTTCCTGAATATAAAGAAAACATTATCCTCTACCTCATAATAGAAGGAAGAAAGTATAAGGCATATAGAAAAATATATATATATACATATATGCACACACATATACATATGCACACATATTCTGTTTTTATATTTTGGCTCTGTTTTGTTTCTATGTGATGTGTGATTCTGAACTCTATCTCACATAATTTTTCACTTTTTTCAAAACATTTCTCCTTAGAGAAAATATTCAGAGATATTTTCAGGTATCTCTGATGCTGGCAGCAGTTACCAGCATAGGGTATATCCTGACTAATTAGAAAGTCAAAGTGCTTTAGTAAGCATTTAGAGTTTTCATCAAAAATAAATGTTGTTTTAAAAATAACTGGTCCTTATAATTATATAAATGTAGTCATGTTATACCTGGTAATGTCATTAATGAGGTTTGTCGTTGTTGTTGTTGTTGTTGTTTTGTTGTTGTTATCTGATCCTCAAAAATTGGACTCTCTACAAACCCAACTAAGATTTTTGTGTTATTTTCATTCCCAAAAAAGGATAAAAGCTTCTTGGTCACAGCAAGAACCCAGAGAACTATTCCACCTCTTTCTTTTCATGAATTTCACCTCAAACACACACACCCACAAATCTACTTCAAACAAACCACTATCATTAACTCAAACCTGATCAATAACATCGGCAGAATAGGGCCTCTCTCCATACCATAAGAGAGGAAATACACCACTGTTATTTAGGAGACATGGGGAGAAAGAGATATAAAAGATTTTTTTCCCTTGAAAATAATAAGAAAAGTAAATAGGAGTCTTTTAGGTTCTGTGAGAAAGGCAATATGACTGGAATTTATTATATAAGATCTTCATAAAATCCTTGTGCAACTTTAAATTTAATTTTAGAGCTTTGCTAAATCTGATGGTAGAAATAATTAAAATACATGCATTATGAGATGAAACAGTAAATTTTCCCCTGCTGCTGATATGAACCTCAATGCTGCTGGCCGTAGGATAGAGTTTGCCTTCTCATCTACAGAAATCAGTTGTTATTTCTCCAGGATCCAGAATAGGTCTGCACAGTTGTTCATGTAAAAGACAGTGCAGACACCAATGGCATTGTTTGCTGTAGCTGGAACTCAAAGGAGCTGGGTCAGCAGGGCCAGGTGCCTATCCTCCCAACCTCCCATTGAAAGGTCTGCTTGAGCCAAAATGAATGAATGTGATATAAGAATGTATAGCAGAGGGATCCACCCCTTAGTATTCTTCCATTTGAAGAGGTGTGGCCTCTCTTGGAGAAACAAACATTTTAGATAACACACCAAGAAGTTTCAGTCTTAGGAATCTACTACTTTGGGGAATTCTCTCAGATGTCACAACTTCCAGAACTTGGAGACCTTGGGAGCCCTCAATCCCATGGGACATCGAGTCTGAGAGCTAGCTCATTGCTGGGCAACTTAAAGAGATGCCCCAGGGTCAGTGCCAACCAGCCCTGCTTGCCTCCACAACATAGAGCAGTATAGAGTTGTGTATACATACATACAAACACAACATACACAAGTAGACGGTTGTGTATTTTTTTTGCAAGAAAGTAGGATTTGTTGAGAAGACAGAAAAACTCCCACAGCAGGAGGAGACCCAAGAGGGTTGCCCAGTTGTGTATTTTCAACATTAAAATTTAAATAAATTTAAGCCGGTTGTGGTGGCTCGCGCTTATAATCCCAGCACTTTGGAAGGCTAAGGTGAGAGAATTACCTGAGTCCACAGGTTGGAGACCCACCAGGGTAACATGGCGAGACATAAAAAATTAGCAGGGTGTGGTGGCACGCACCTGTAGTTCCAGCTACTTGGAAGGCTGAGATGGAAGGATTACCTGAACCCAGCAGGTAGAGGCTGTGGTGGCCATGAGCATGCCACTGCACTCCAGCCTGGGCGACAGAGTGAGACTCCAACTCAAGATTAATGAATTAATTAATTAATTAAAATAAATTTACTTATATATGCCTTTTCAGATATGTCCCATAATACATATAACATAAAATATATGAGTGAAAACTCTTTTCAAAAATGTATTTATTTATTTTATTTATTTTATTTATTTAATTTTAAAGATGTGGGATACAATTCAGGATTAGGTATACAAGTAGTCACCGTACAGGTAAAGTTTGGGCCTATCTTTGGTTCTCACTTTGCCTAGTTTGAGGTTAGGTACCCTTATTATGTGCGCCCCCACCCTTCTCTGGCAACTGTCAATCCCTTTCTTCCAGTATTATGGTAAATGTTCAGGGTCCACTTACAAGTGAGAATATATGGCACTCAGTTCTTTGTTTCTGTTATAAATCACTGAGTTTTATGGACTCTAAATCATCCAAGTGTTGCAAAGTCCATAATTTTGTTCTTCTAAAAATCTTGCCTAGAAACTGCAACTATTGGTCCCCTCAATGGTTTAAGAGAGGTAATCAGAAGTGTTAATAAGCCTTGCTTGGGGGCAAAATTAGTAAGAGGAAACACTCATTTACATCTACTGGGTACTTCTTATTGTGCTATCGTCCTAAATCTAAGCACACTGGTCTTCCTCCTTTCATTTTTATCAGCTTTTGCCATCACCCTAACTAGAAATAAAGTCATTTTCATCCATCCTCCCTTTCAGTCACCAAAACATTCACAAGTTGGAGGCAAGTATGACTGGGCTATGCAACAGCCCCCCTTGGTGGCTTTCCTAATGCCCATCTGGTCTCCACAGTCATCAGTGTGGTCCTTCATTCACTGACCAAATGCTTATTGATTTCTTACTATGAGTAAAATGATGGGTTACCTACTGAAGACACAAGGATGAACAAGACACTTTCCCTGCTCTCAAGGATCTCACGGTCTAAAACACAAATTCCAAGTGGGTGTCGTGACTCACAGCTGCAATCCCAGCACTCTGGGAGGCCAAGGCAAGAGGACTGCTTGAGCCCAGGAGTTTGAAACCAGCCTGGACAACATAGCAAGACCTCGTCTCAATGGATGAATGAATGAATGAATAAGTAAATAAATAAATCACAAATTCCTTTTCTACCTGAAATTCTCCAGGGGATCCACTGGCGCACAAATGGTCATTGTTCATACTCATGAGATGTGGCTCCATTCAATCAGTTCTGTCTCATCACCCACCACTCAGTTCTACATGTGCAGGTTGGAGCCTATTCACCCTTCTAAGACTCAAGTCAACCACAGCCTCTACCTAGAATGCTTCTTACTAGAATTTCTCTAGGAAACTCTAGGCAGCAGCTCCCTGAACAAGTTCCCAGAGTCTAATGTGGATAAGCCAGAATGCCAAGTCAGCAATTTGGCATAAAGCCCACAAACATGTGCACAGCACCTCTGGGGTCGAGCGCTGAGGGCTCACACAGGATTTAACTCATTATTCCTCACAAGTAAGAACCAGGTACTATTAGCATCCCCATCTTACATTTGAGGAAACTGAGGCACAGGAGGGTCAGGTAACTTGCCAAAGGTCACCCACTAGGAAGTGACAGAACCAAATTTTGAAACTGGTTCCAAAGTTGATGCCTTTTAGCTACTTTGGTGAATAACGAGAAATCACTTCTGAAGAACAGAAAGTTGTATCCCTGAGGGATAGACTACATGGGAAACTAAACAGTGCCACGAGAGGGTTACTTGGTGTACACACAATCAAAAAGGCATTGCCATAACTCAAGTGTTTGATCAGGTCAGGGTAGACAAATACATCCCTTTCCACAAAAACACTGCGCCTATCATCTGGGCCCAGAGACACCATGACTTTGGGCCAGCACCCTCACCTGGGCGGTGCATAGACCAGCATGGACACCTGTCTCTCCTGCGGTTTTTTTAGGGCTTGTCCTGACTAACAGAACAATGCAACCTAATGCAGGCTTCAGTTGGTCTGAAGTGGCCTGAGAGTCACTCTGCCTCCTTAAAGCCATGGGGCACATCTCTGCTTTGATCTGTTATGTTGGTTTTACAGTGTATGTCCCTTGTTTCAGCATTCTTGCTGGTGGTCTCACTGTTGCCTCCTCATTTTGCCTCCACAAGGCAGCTTATAGTTCCCGTATTTGAAAATGACAAAACAGTGATGAAAGTCATAGATCTGGTCCTCAAAGCAGGACTTGATCCTTGACTGTCTGACTGTTGATCCTCTTCTTTCCATCTTACTTATCCCTTGCGAGGAGAAACCTGATCTGCAACTGTGAAAGCACCACAGGCCCCAGAGCCTTGGGCCCTGCCTGATGCATCTGCTTCCTTCTCTGCTACCCTGGCAGCCTGTCCCAGGAAGCTCCCCTGCTCCAAGCTTACCTGGTGTCCCCACTTTATGCACCTAGAGTGTCTGACCAGAGCGGCCACTCACTCCACACCCCACACCTCAGTATCCGTCCCCATATACCGCAACAAGTAGTCCTGACTCCCTGGCTCCACCCCATGTCCCCCTTCTTGCCACCCATGCACACACTTTCTCTGCAGTCTGTGCCGACAGCTCCACTCATCTTCCACACTGCAGCTTTCGGCTCCTTTGGCCCCAGCCCCAAGGTTCTACCTGGTCTCTGCTGCTTCGTTTGAACTCCTGGGAAGGCTCACTCCACCTAACTGTTCTCCTTCTAGCTTTGGCATTATCTCCACTCTCTGCCCTTCCATTTATGTGGCTCAGTACCTGAAAGTGTTGGATTCTCCCAACACTGCACAGGTGTCAACTATTCTGTCCCATTGTTTAGGCCAACTTTCAGTTCAGAAATATAGTCAATATAGGCCAGGCACAGTGGTTCATGCCTTCAATCCCAGCACTTTGGGAGGCCAAGGAGGGAGGATTGTTGAGCCCAGATGTTCAAGACCGGCCTGGGCAATATAGTAAGAACACATCTCTTTAAAAAAAAAATAGCTGGATGTGGTGGCACGTGCCTGTAGTCCCAACTATGCAGGAGGCTAAGGCAGGAGGATGACCTGAGCCCAGGAGGTAAAGGATGCAATGAGCTGTGATCATACCACCGTACTCCAGCCTTGGTGACAGAGTGAGACCTCAACTCAAAAAAACAAAAACCAGAAATATAATCAATGTAGACTTGTTCCTAGACATCATGTTTTGATTGGTGCCACATGCACAGGATACAAAATTCAAAAGGCAACAATGAGCATAACATACAGAATAAAATTAAGTCACTTGTTAGCCCTCTTCCGCAACCCCACAAGCCCCTGTTTCCCCTACTTAGAGGCAAAGTCTATAAGTTTCTTATCCTTCCAAATGTTCTCCATGAACCTCTGACCCACATGGGATTGCCCATGTTTTAACACAGCATTGGCCATTTCTTAGTCATTTATAAATTTAAAAGTATTTTTTTTTAATTCTTAAATTCATCTTCATTCTCATCATCCTAAATTAACTCATGTCACTTCACTAAATAGCTTTCCAAGTTTTATCTACATATACACATTTTTCATTGTTTAATCATAATATTGCTGACCTTGCATGATGGCTCACACCTGTTAGCCTAGCACTTTGGGAGACCAAGGCAGGAGGATTGCTTGAGTCCAGGAGTTTAAGACCGGACTGGGCAACATAAGGGAGACCTCATCTCTTCAAGCAAATTTCTAAAAACTTTTTAAAAATGTATCATAGTGTTAAAAGTTTAGTTCTACTTCCTTTGCTAATTTCATATGCACATTTTATCTCCATTATTCTTAATAGCTACATAATATTCATTTGGTCTAAAATTCAATTCTTGGATATTTATTTGAGGTTTTCACAATTATAAATAATATTAGCATAACCATCTATAACTTTTTGTTCTTTGAATTATTGCTTTAGGACAAGTTCCCAGAGTAGCAGCGTTGAGTCTAAGAAATGGTTCATGTCACATTCAGCCAATAACTTTCTCAGAAAGGTGAGAGCAATTTGCAATGTCCACACAGGTATTAGGACACATCTTTTGTTCCACCAAATATAATAATCATGCTTATTAACAAAATGCTTCTTCATAATTTCCTTATTTATGTATTTCTCTAAAAGATAAGTCAATTCAATGTCTTCTATCTGTCTGCGTCTAATGCCTTCTAGTACAAACAGTCTTCAGAGCTAGTTGGAATAAAGTGAATGAATGACTGGTTGGATTTCCAGGACCCTGAAGAGCTTACAGGTCTTTGTTGAATCCCACACCAAAGGGAGTTTGGCAAGGTCAAGAATGATGCAGGCACATTTCCCTCTCCGTCTTCCTCTTCCTCTGCCTCTCCCTCTTCTTCACCTTCTCCCTCTCCCTCCCCCTCTTCTCCTCCCCTTCCTTCTACTCTCCCCATCCCGCCCCCTCCTCCTCCCTCTCCCTTCCCTCTCAGGTTCTTGGGAACATTGTTCCACATCTACCAAGTTCTGTTTATGTTACTAAAAAAGACATTAGTGTTTTCAATTAATATTCTTTTAGGAATGATCTTCTCTTTTTGCATGTTAATGCAGTTGTGCTTTCCTCATTATTGAAAATATGTATAAGACCCCTCACTTTGGAGAGCAAGACCTGGACTTGACCTAGGGCTACTCACATACTAGTTACATCCCTTGGGCAAATAACTCAGCTTCTTGGATGTTAATTTCTATCAGTAAATTGGGAGAATGATAATATCTGCCCAACTCACATTGTTATTGTGAAAATCACATGAAAAGATATATGAGTGTGAGAACTGTTTCATAAATGATAAGTTGCTCCTCAGATGTTCATAATTATTCTATTAGACCATATGACTCTTCTCTATTTCACATCTAATCTCTTCTTGGGTCTGAAAAAATGTATTATTGCTTCTTTAATTATTGATATAGCATCTTTTATTTGTTTGGCTTATTCAGGAAGCCCAACAATCCAGAAACTGCAATGCTGAGCTCTATTTCTCAGATCTGCCTCCTGAAATCTTCCATTTCGCAATTTGGTTTCTTAAAATTCTAGATATATTGCTCACATTTTTAAAGCAATATATAATGGAACTTTTTAAGTGCCATTTCTGCTTCGTGCAGCTTAAACAACATTTTCCATTTGTCTTTGGCAATGTTCGTTACCTTCATTCTTCTCTATTCTGACTTTTACTTGAGAAGATATTGTGTCCACTTCATTTCTTTGAAAAGAGGCTGCAACCACTTTCTGAATTCTGTGTATGGTTTCCAGTGATTACTCTTTTTCAAGATTAATTAAAACAAAGTTTTTTGTAGATGCGTTGCTCTTTTCTGAAACTTTTTTAAGGAGCCCACATTGATTTTTTTTCTAGTTTAACATATTCTCCCTTAAGTTACCTCAGTAACTGCTCTCTATTGTACTGCTGAATATTCTTTAGCAACATTTTTAAATTAATTTAATAGAATTTAATATTAGGATTTTCATTGGGTTTCTATTCACTCTGCCATTTTCCTGGATAGTTTTTCTACCATGTCAGTTCTGTCCTCTGCTTCAATAGATTCTAGAAAGAATCCAAAGACCAAAGATGAGATTAGAGCAAGACAGACAAGCATTTTCTATAGACCACTGAAAAATGCCTTTTCCTGCTTTGTTATTGCTTTTAAAATTCAGCCTGGAGCTAAGAAAAAGGAAGCAAGGTTGGAATACTGAAATAAAATCTTACCAAAAAACACTTAATAGCTCTCCTTATTAGCTGCACTCTGAGTCTTCCATGCATCTTGCAAGAAATAAGGGCTGCATTAGTTTCTTCATTCGTAAATGAAGAGGAAGCTACATTATTTCCCAGGTCACTTTTCCAACTCTACTACACTAAATAATATTGAAGATGCAGGCTCAGGCATTAATTAATGAGACCAGAACTTTCCACACTTCTTGCTACCCTACCTGTAAAATGCACACGTGTTTATGCACTCATATACTTACACACACACACACACACACACACACACACACACACACACACACACACCCCTACTTTGATTTCCCCATTTTAAAATTTCGGAAATCAACTGTTATTCGACATAAAATGAAGCAGTGAAAGATAAAATGGGAAGCCTCAATATAAAATTCCTCCTTTCTGGAATCAGGGTAGCCTCTGCTCTCTCACATCTGCTCCAACACACGAAGTACCTGAGACCCCGCAAGGCAGCACCTTGCCAAGGCGTGGGTGAGCCATCAAATCTCAGTTTAGTCTGGACTGTGAGGGCAGGCCCTGTGGCCCTCCGGTGGACAAACAGTGGCATTACAGCCTTCTCTGCATCCAAAAAGGCCCTAAACCAGGTTGAGAGATACGTCTCGAGGGACTGCTCTGCCAGAAAGGCCTGAATCCCTAATGAAGGACCAACCTGCCCGGGACAGTCTGGGTCTTTGCCTCCGAAATGGTACTTTTGTCAGATTGAGGAACATTAGCCCCACAGATTTTAAATCTGAGACTCAAGAAATCTAGGCCTATTTTAAATAGGTTAATGCTAAATGGCACTCCTACCAGGAGAAAAATTTTTGAATTCCACATAATTCAGAATGGAGTTAATCAGAATAAAGCTGCCACCTACCCCTTTCCTGTACTTTTTCCAGCCCTCATGGTAGCAGCTTCCTGTTGTCACTAATACCTGGTTGTTTCACCTGGTCGTTTGACCTCTCATCCTTATCTGTTACCTGTGTAACCAATTTCCTATTTTAAGTCCTCTGGTTAAGATACCTACAATGATTCTGTTATGCTTGGCAATAGGGATATGGCAGTGAGCAAGACAGACTCAGTTCAGGATCTCGTGGAGCTCAGTCTATCCCAGGAAAATAAATATTAAATAAGCTATCATTTGTCTGAAAAGTTTTTCAAAAGGGAAGCACATGGGAACATATAGCAGAAGGCCTTAACCTGGAATAAGCATAAATTTTGTAGTTTCACAGATGACACTAGGAGCTAGAAATTCTAGGTTAGTTGGTCTTTACACAGAGACAGCCCTACAAGCTGTGGCTGAAGCATGGAAAATTCTTTTGTTACCTCTCCTCCTCCCTGGATCCAGCAGAGAAGCAAGGAAGGGTCCCTAGCAAAAGGGGGACGTTAAGGGTTTCAAGCAGGATTTGGGACAAAGTTGTGGCTGAGAAACAAGGATAGAGTTGTCTGACAGCCTACAGATGCTCAATGCTCAAGAAAGTTAGGTTCTGTCCGATCTGGCCAGAGGAGAAACAGAAATCTTGGAAAAACGTGTCATACCTCTGGCAACCTCCACACCACGAAAAGTCAGGCAACATCCGGGCCAAACCTGACTTACAAAAAATTACTTTCCCAAAGACTTAAGCTCAATATTACCCAAGTCTCCTCCCAACCGAGCACCATATGACAGGGAGTTATGACAGGGAAAGCCAGTCTGCTACTGTGCTGTCTTGTCCCAGTAGGTGTCTATCCTTAGCTTCTCTATCTACCTGTTAATACCAACGAACATCAGATTTACTCAACACCTTGACTTCCCGTGCCAAATCATAACAACTCTAAGTTTATACATCAGATGGGCTAGGTATGCTTTCTTCACTTTGCCACTTACATTACACTATACAAGGTCTAAAATGTGTTTTTTGAACAGAGGATTTCCAATTCCATACTACAGAGGAATGTCATTATTCAAATGTATGGCCATTCCAAGCCATCCTGCCCTGCAGAATTCCCTGGCAGGGGAGAGAGAGCAAAGTTTAAAAGTCTTCTCCCCTTTTCAAGTTTACTGCCTATTCTAGGTTAATGTTAGACTTTAATGTGTCTAATAACGTTATAACTCAATATACTAGCCCCCCTAAAGGGCTCTGGTCTCTCCTTTGGATTCTAATTACACTTAGTCTACAATGTTAAACTCATGACTCAAGAAGTCATTATGGGTCAGTTGTGGCACCTGAAACAGGCCAAGAAAAAGAGTTCAGGCTTGAAACCCTTTGGACTAAGACCTGGATCAGCCCTTCTCAATCTCAGTTCCATGAGGAAAGTAAGCCCTAATGCCCAAAGGAATCTATTTCAAGTAATAAGTTAACATATTTCTTCTGCTTTTTTTTAAAGCAGGATTTATTGAGAAGACAGAGAAGTTCCCACAGTGGGAGGGGAGCTGAAGGGGTTGCCTTCTTCTGCTTCTTGAATGGTACTAGCTAAGTAACATCCTTAGGAGAATTGAGAAAACAGTCACTCAAATAATATTCTATAGACCCTAATTCTTTCCTGAAAACCCTGAGAAAGGCTTGTCCAATAGCAGAGTTGGTTCCAGTAATACTTACGTCACTCTCTTAACCTGTCTAGTGCAAAAAATCATTCCCAAATAACTACACTCACACAAGCATTAGCACAAGTAGGGGGGAAACGATCACTGCAAGAATATGAATATAAAACATGGCAAAGGAACATGGAAAAGCTACCAGACAACCAGAAGTCCCAGAAGTCCACACCCAGGTCTCCCAGTGGCCTTTTACCTTCCTTCTCCATGTATGAGACTCAGCAGGTGCTTATAAATTTAACAAGGGACATCTGACCCATTCAACAAGTCAAGCCCATTCAATTTTAACAACAAACAACCAAAGAAATTAAACCTATTTTTATCTGAGCATGATCACTTTTGCATGGTCCGTTTTCTGGACATCTCTCCACACGAAACTACCCCCTACCACCACTCTCACAATTCCCCCAACCCCAGGCTACTGAGCCCTCTGGGAAGGCCATGAAGGGGTGCAGATAAACTTTATCAACAATGACTAGCCAGGCACAGTGACTCATGCCTGTAATTCCAGTACTCTGGAAGGCTGAGGGGACAAGATTGCTTGAGGCCAGGATTTCAAGATCAGCCTGGGCAGCATAGCGAGACCCCATCTCTACTAAAATAAAATATATTTTTTAAAAACCAGTAACTAAATTCCATGGGATAAGGAACAGGTGGAAGATTCGTATTATCTGCCTACTCTCCCGAGAGTTCTGCCAGCCGGGGCAGGGTTGAGCCTCCCTGTAGCAGGGGATGCAGAGGGAGGGTAAGAAGTGAAGATAAATTACACTTAGTTTAGCACTTTTTTTTTGGCAGTTGTTTTCTAAGTGTTTCATTGACATGTCCTATTTCCCCAGCTAGACTGTAAATTTCTTGAGAGTGAAGACAAAGTTTACGCGGTAAATCTTTAATTTCCTACAGTGTTTAGCACAGCGTTTCCTCCTGCAGATGCTTAATCAGCATATTGTTGATTAATTAGAATCTGCTTTGGGGGGAAAACTGTGTATCCTTGCAACAATTACAGTCTAAGGTTTTGTATGAAAACACTGTATGAATATAACATCATTTAAAATATTTAATATTTGTGCACTATAAGCCAAAGATCTCCCCCACATCCCACCCTGCTATGCCTCATGGAAGTTGGACAGGGACCGAATCCTGGACTGGGCAGCAGGGAGCCCTCCTCACTGCTGAAATCGAACAGTTTCTGGAAACAAAGCTCAAAAGCCTCTTTCTCGCCTAACTCTTTAAGGAACAGCAAGCAAGCCAGAAACTGTGGATTAAAACTGATCTCCCATCTCCCTTCCACCGCTTCTGCCCCCAGCAGTTGGGTTCTCTCGTCCCGCCCCCTTGTGAATCAATACTTTATGACTGAACTCAACATTCAACACTTGCTACCCCCAGTCAACCATGGGTTTACACTGCCTGTCCCCAGGGTTTTTAGCTCAGCCTCAGGATTCTCTCTGATTCCCTGAGGTCCTAGCACTCCGCTGTACTTAAGCAGTTTGTGAGATCCAACTGCTTGTTTCAGGCTGGGTCTCACAGGGTCCTGCTCTCTGGCAGGCCTCCCAGACCAGTTAGCCAGGAGCTTGGATCATCAATACCTTGGAGGGAGTTTGGTAGTGAAAACAGGCTCCCACAGCTTAAATCCACATGAAATTGATTTAGTCTCAAAATCATGGATTAATTTTATTTTTTATTTGTTTATTTATTTATTTTGAGTTGGGAGTCTCACTCTGTCACCCAAGCTGGAATGCAGTGGCACAATCAGGGCTCACCACAGTCTCGGCCTTCTGGGCTCAGGCGATCCTCCCTCCTCAGCCTTCTGAGTAGCTGGGACTACAGGCATACACACCACACCTGGCTAATTTTTTAATTTTTTTGTAGAGACAAGGTCTTGCTATGTTGTCTAGGCTGATCTCAAACTCCTGGACTCAAGTGATCCTCCCACCCCTGCCTCCCAAAGTGCTAGGATTACAAGTGTGAGATACCACGTCCAGCTGTGACCCTATAATTCTTAACTCACAGCCTTCTTCATCCTAAATGTGATGAGTTTATATCTCCTTCCTTTTTTCTTAATCAGATTTTCAACATATTTTTATTCTTTTCTTAATACAGAGCCAATATTTTATCATGCACTGACAAATAAGGATCATCAACTGACACCCATGACTTCCAAAGACTTCCCTGGGAAGATGGGTGTCCTGCCCTTTCTTGTGTACTGCATTCCAGATTTCATCTCCGTTGTACTTAAGGAATTGATATCTTGGCCCTCCGCTCACGGCCTCCAATAATCCTGGCAGCCAGGTCTGCTGCAGTATGCCCACAGATCTGACTGACAGGGACTTGTCTGACCTCTCTGCTAGGTCTTTTTGGTTGTTAGTGAGCATGTAGTGTGTTATCTTCCCTTCTCTTAACTGTATTGTCTTTGAGGGTCAATGCACAGCAATTCTGACCACCTCACCTCTCTCCATCCAAGCCAAGCCAAGAGCCACAGCTCTGAGATGACAATCCTGCCCTGTGGTCAGGCACACTCTCTGGCTCTGCTGTAAGACAAACTTGATCTTCCTATTTCTGCTACTGTGCAAAAAATAACAGTCAACCATCATGACCTTTATACCATGTTTATCAACGTTGGCAAAAAGAAACCTGGACTTTGAAACCTATTGGCAGGGCTGACTGCCCAAAAAAGTCAAAGACCAGCCTAGCCTATTGTATTAAAGTTGGTCGTGTTCTTTAGCGCCACAGCGAACACATTTTTATTCAATATGTTTTAAGTCACTGTATTCAATGAAGCAATAAGATTTGGAATCTGACCTGCAGTTCTTATTCTGGGGCATCCAGGAAACTTCCCAGCTCAGTGAACTATATACAAATAGGTAATTTAATGTGGTGTAGGACAGTGGCTTTCAAACCTTTTGGCACCACAGTAAGAATTGCATGTTAAATAACTGCATGTTAAATAACAACCCAACACACACACACACACACACACACACACACACACACACACACACACACACACACACACTTACATCACTGAAAGGGAAGTTTCCTAAAACAGTGCTGTCTTAGAGTAAGAGGCATGTAAAGGTGACTCATTAGGAAATATTTCCAGGGAAAGGAAAGAAGTCAGAAAGAAGGAGCAGAAAGGGGCCAAGTAAGGGGACAACATCAAACCAAGTCCCATGGAGGGCAATTTTCACTCATTCCCACAGAGGGCTTAGAGGATACTACAGTTCACACACCAAAATCATCCCAGTGAGAGGGCAAAAGGGCTGGAGCATATACATTCCCACCCCTGCCAGTCGTTGGTTAGGGCTGTGTGTGGAGGGAAGGAACAGAAATTTCCAGGTACTTCTAGCTCTCCTACACCTTCCAACAAAACACTGACTTTTGAGAAAGAGCGCACATGAATGCAGCTGGTATGACACAAGTCATCCCAGGTGACATAGACAGAGCAGGGACAGTTCCTGATACAAATGTACCCTCACCATGAGGGATGCACTGTGATATGTTTTATTCTGCCTTCTTTTTTAATTGCTGGCCTTAGATTTTAATCTCAGTTCAGTTACTTATAGCTGTTGTTTAACCTACTTGAGGCTTTTCCTCATTCCTAAAACAGGAATAAAAATATCAACTTTGCTCATTGTAGTGAAAATCAACAATGACATAAATATCCCTAGCAAATAGCAGGTGTTCAACTCGTAGCTATTATGGTTAACAAATGTGTTCTCAAAGTGCCTCAAAAGAGAAATACAAAACTTTTTGTATCCTCTTAACTAGGTTCAAGATATGCCCACAGAAATACCAGCAGTGGAGCCGGGTTCCTTTGCAAAGACACAATGGGCATGTACACAAATATTCTCCACCTCTTGCCACTATGACTCCGCTCTTTATTCCCTTTGTTTGGAGTTACTCATCATTCAAGCTTTCAGGTTTCATCTTAAATGTCCTTCTTTCATAAAGCTTTTTCAGACCCCCGGACTAAAAATACTCTCTCCTCTCTCCCACCTTTGAATTGCCATACTCTTCTATTTGAAGATATTTTGTGGCAATTTTAGCACTATTATTTTTCCTCTTTGTGATATCTACTAAAATCCTGACTTGGAAACAGACAGACAAATCAATGGCATGAACTAGAGTCCAGAAATAGGCTCAAATACATATGGGAATGGTAAAGAAATCAAAGCATGGAAAAAGTACTCAAACAGTGCTGAGACAACTGGTTAGCCATTTGGGAAAAAAACTAACCCGGATCTCTATCTCACTTCCCACACAAGCACAAATATCAGATGGCCCAAAGATTTAAACATGCACACACACATATTGGATAACTACAAGAAAACATGAGTGAATTTCTTATATTCTTGGAGTAAGAAAGGCCTTTCTAGCCATAACACAAAACACAGAAGCCATCAACAAAAGGATAAATAAATTTGATTCCATTAAAATTTAAACTTCTACATTACATTTAAAAGACATAAATTCGAAAGTCAGACTAAGCCGGGTATGATAGCTCAGACCTGTAAACCCAGCACTTTGGGAGGCCAAGGCAAGAGGATTGCCTGAGCGCAGGGAATTGAGACCAGCCTGGACAACTTGGCGAAACTTCATCGCTACAATAAATCAAAAAATTAACCTGGTGTGGTGGCACATGCCTGTAGTGCCAGCTACTTGGAAGGCTGAGGTGGAAGGATCACCTGAACCCAGTAGGTCAAGGCTGCAGTGGCTGTGAGCATGCCACTATACTCCAGTCAGGGTGACAGAGTGAGACTTGACTAAAAAAAAAAAAAAGTCAAACTGAGGAAAATATTTGCAATGTATTACAGTTAAATATTTAATTTCCTTTTACAAGGAGTTTATAAGAATAAATAAGAAAGTAAAGAACCAAATATAAGTAGGCAAATGACACATGAACAACAGTTTATTTAAAAAGAAAGACAAACATCTATAAACATATGAAAAGATAACCATCTTAATTAAGAACTGTAGTTAAAAAAAAATTTTCAGCCTGATTGGCAAAAATTTAAATGTTTGATGACACTGAACGCTATAAAGATGTGATGAAAAGGATACCATCCCATGAAATCACCCTCCAAGAAGGTTCTCTGTTATTGGAAGAGGGCACGGCTTTCCTGGAGAGCAACAGGCAATTTCCATCAAAATGTCAAAGATATACATTCTTGGCCCTTGCACTTCAATTATTTACCTGGGCTTAGTACAAGTTCTCCTAGCTATGTATACAAGGATGTTACTGCAACATCATACGTACTAGAGAAAAACCATAGGCAACTGAAATGAACTCCAAAGGGGGACTGATACATGATAGTTCATCCAGATAACCAACAAAGGAATAAGAATGAAGTAGATCTGTATGACCTGCTAGTCCAAGATACACCAACAAATTAAGAAGCACACACACCTTGACCCACACAAATGAGTGAGCGTAAAAAATGATGAAAACAGAGTAAGGTATGTAGTCCATTTAACAGTATTGTACCAGAGTCCATTTCCTGGAATTGATATTATAGTACAGATGTCACCACTGTAAGTTGTCACCATTGGAGGAAATGGAAGAGTACCAGGGAACTCTATGTACTACTTTTGTAACTTCTTGTGAATCTATAATTATTTAAAAATAAAAAAGTGTTTCTTAAAAAATCAAGGTGCAGGAAGCATGTATGTTTTCATTAAATTTAAAATGAGTGGGCAGAGCATATATAACCAGGACAAATCCACCCATCCCCTTTACTCCTGAAGGTTTGTTTGAGGTAGAAAGATGATAAATTCCTGCCGAGCTCGGTGGCTCAGCCTTTAATCCCGTGCTGAGGTGAGTGGATTGCCTGAGCCTGCAGGTTCTAGACCTGCCTGGGCAAATTGGTGAGACCTCATCTCTACAATAAATCAAAAAATCATCTGGGCATGGTAGTGCATGCCTGTAATTCCAGCTACTTGGAAGGCTGAAGCAGAAGGATTGCCGGAGCCCAGCAGGTCGAGGCTGCAGTGGTCGGGAGCAGCCACTGCACTCCAGTCTGGGTGACAGAGCGAGACTCCAACTCAAAAAAAAAAGAAAAGAAAGATAATAAATTCGTAAATTACTCCTACTTCCATTTCAGAGATTAAAAAGAGTACAGTTCTGCCCAAGGATTTGATCTGGCCCAGCAAAGAGAGAGCCCCCAGAAGTAGATTGCTTTGTCCTTTGGCAAGACTTATGATGGGCCTCAGAGGATGGACCCTCTGAGAGAACATACTCCATGTGTTAAGAAGATGGACCCTCTGAGAGAACATACTCCGTGTGTGCAAGTGGGGTCTTGCAACGCAAAGATGCTGAAGAAGGGAGACTGTGAGTCCTCCACAAAGCAGACAGCTGGTTGGAGTTAGGAGTCCAAAGGGTTTGTGTGAAGTAACATGCTGCCAAAGGAAAAGGGAGGAAGCAGGATTAAGAAGGAGGAAGTGTTAAACCAAGTGATATAGGTCTGATAAACACCAGCCCATCTGAGAGCTCCAAAGTGAAGAGGACCTTTAGAGAAGTTTAGGCAGAAACAGTGATATACTTAGACGACCATCCTGCTCAGTAACCACCCTGAGAAAAGTGTGATCTTCATTCAAAAGCTGAAGTGGATCTAAAGGAGCTAACAGCTAGTAACACACAGCTAATCAGGCTCTAAGCAGCTGGGCCTTGAGTCCTGTCTAGAAGGAAAACCTGAGCTGTCACCTGCATGTCCACCACAGGGAGCACAGGAGAAACCACAATTTTGAAAACAGGGTTAGAAATTTGAATTTGGTTGTGCCCATAAGTGACCCAATGGGAAGTTATATTAGGCATCCTGTAGGGGAAGAGGAATTTGTTCCTTTACATTGTAATTCATTCTACCCCCAAATCTTTAGTGAATCTCTTGGTGCAATGGCATTGTGAGGAACAAAGGCTAAGGCAGCTGAGGAAGGTTGGCATTCCCCATCTCATTCCTCCCCAAAGCCTGTGTTTCAACATCCACATGGAAACCACGCAAGGGCCATAATCTTGGAGCTTCCAGAAGTGGCCAGCAGAAGAAAGAGCCATCTGCTACTTGAAAATATACTGAGGAACTGCAAGTGACAAACTCTCCCACCCCACCCCCACCCCCACAGCAGAAGAAAGCAATCCTGGGTGTGAGGGGAAAGAGAAGCCCATGCCTGTTTTATAAAACAGCCTGCTGCTGTACAGAGTTCCTCAAAGATGTACACAAAGACTGGAAAATTTCTAAACAATACTCACTAACAACTGCTTAAATACAGAGCAATCAGGACAAAAAAAACAGGAAAATTGGAAATTGAACAAGCTATAAATAGAGTTATAAAAATTCTAGATAGAGCAATATCTCACAAAATTAATAATCCATTACATTTAAATAGGCAGAAACTGGCAGTCTCAGGCATCTACAGATCCATTCACTGTTTTGCTTGGGGTTTTTTTTTTTAAGTAGATTCCTTGCCAACATTTAAAAATCAAATATTTCCTATTAACATCCAGATTTCTAGCTTCTATTTAAAAATCCGAAGAGCTGGCAATGCTGGGCCAACATTCTCAATGACATACATAGGTGGAACTGACTATGCCTCAAATCTGCATGCTGCAGTTCAGTGTGACCCTCCAATCCCAATGGGTTCCCAGCCACTGGGACCCAAGATGTGTTGCCATTGATCACTGAGCTTAAGCCACCGCCAAAGTTTAAACCAATCTATGTACTATGCATAAGAGAGTAGGGCAGCAGGTAGATTCACTTTAGGGGAAAAATTCATCAAAACTGGTTAAATCTGTGAAAATAAACAAAATGAGTAAGATATTGGAACCCCAAGAAAAATACTTTAAGCCTTGAAAGAGACGTAACTGTCATCTGAGTCACATATGGTTATAGCTTCTGTTCTCAGATGATAGATCAACTTACTTTCTTTTCTCATTTCATACAATGACTAGAGAGAATTAAATGACATCAGGGACAAATGCCTCCTACCTTCTTCTTTAATGACCCTTGTTATAGATTAAGTTCCCGTTTGTTGTCCTTAGATCAGATGACAGAAAACTCATTAAAGACTATTATACCCTTTGTAATAAGAAAGTTAAATGTACCCCTCCCAAAAGAAACACTGCCTATAACCAATCAAATTGCTGTACCTGTGTGCTAACCTTGTCTGCATAATGTTGCAATCCTGCTAAAAAAAAACTCCTTTGTCTCTGCCTGTATAAATGAAATATTGACTTCCCTGCTTCAGAATGCTGACTCCATTCCTTTAGAGTTGGTGTTTCCAGGTGGTCTGCCCTCACGCTTTACACTTGAATAAACTCTCTTTAAATTAGATTTTGACCCTTTTGATAATTTCAGATTGACAAATATTTTTAAGGTAATTTGACCATCACAACTATCAATTTAAAACATTTGACCCAGGGTACAAATGTATTTGTACCAAACACACACACACACAAAATACAGAGGGTACCAGAAAATGTGTATACACATTTTAAGAAAGAATAAAAATATTAAAATTGTAATACTCAAAATATACTGATAACAAGAGATGAATACAAGTCACATTTGACTTCTGCAATTACAAGAGGTGCACAAAGTGGTTACCATCAGTGTCCAGACACTTCTGATTATAGTGAATTAAAAGTAATACATAGATAACATCTCTTTAAATGTATATACATTTGTTTGGCACCCACAGCATATTCATCCAAGATTGTTTATTGTGGCATTGTTTGAAACAGCAAAACACTGGAAGTTACTTAAATGTTCATCAGTAGGAGACTGGCTGAATAAATTCTGGAATATCTACACAATAGAATACTGAACATTTTATAAAGGGAGAGAGAAAATAAAGTAGATCTATTACATACCATTCAGAACATTCTCCAAGAATGTATTTATTTATTTATTTATTTGAGTTGGAGTCTCACTCTGTCACCCACACTGGAGTGCAGTGGCCGCTCCCGGCCACCGCAGCCTCGACCTGCTGGGCTCTGGCGATCTTTCTGCTCAGCCTTCCAAGTAACTGGAACTGCAGGCGCGCGCTACCACGCCCGGTTAATTTTTTGATTTATTATAGAGATGAGGTCTCGCCAAGTTGCCCAGGTGGGTCTCGAACCCACGGGCCCAGGCAATCCACTTACCTCAGCCTCCCAAAGGCGCAGGATTACAGGCTGAGCCACCGAGTCTGGCTCAAGAATGTATTTAAAGAAAAGAAGAAGGAGGAGGAGGAGGAGGAAGAGGAGGAGGAGGAGAAGAAAAGAAATAAGCAATTTGATTTGTATACCTAACCCTGAATCATATCCCACATTTTTAAAATAAAAATAAATAAGCAACTTGAAGGACAGTATGTATAGTGTCGTCTCATCTGGGGGAAAAATTTTTAAGAGAAAAATATATGTACATGTATAAGAAACTTCTGGAAAGATACACAGGACCAAGAGCTACATGGGGAGCAGGTAAAAGAAGCATAAGGAAGAAATACTTTTTACTTTTCACATAACTTTTTGTACCTTTTTAAAATCACGAGCATGTGTTAGTTTTATAATTTAAAGAACAGATATTTTTTATTTCAATAACATATTTGTCCTGAAAGTAAAATTTCAATTCAGAGAAAATTAAGAATTTGAGAATTCAGAAAAATTTTCATAATTTCTATGAAAACTATCAACTCCCCAACAATGCCAGAAAAAAATGAAATATAACTATACAACATTGATAGTGGGTCAGCTTGTCGTGACTCATTCTGACTTCACAAATAGAAATTAAAATGTCTATTCTACCAGTTTAGAAATAGTCAATAAAATGTGTAAAAAACACCCAACACTTGCTGACACTTAATAAGTAAGTGCTCAAAAAATAGTTGCTGTAAACACTCTTGTAATTACTTTCTCTGCTTGGCAATTGTCCCAACCCCACCTCAGCCCTCCCATGTTGCTCAGTCCTGACATTGAGTTGCTAATGCATGACTCAATGATCAGTCTAGGATAGCTATCAGGAGCGGTGGCTCACACCTGTACATACAGTGCTTTGGGAGGCTGAGGCATGGTGGCCGGTGCCTATAGTCCTAGCTTCTCAAGAGACTGAGGGGGGAGAATTACTTGAGTTTGAGGTTACAATGAACTGGGATCATGCCATTGCACTCCAGCCTGAGCGACAAAGTGAGACGCTGTCTCTAAAAAAAATAACAACAAAAACTAGGACGGCTATTGCAAATTGCAAGACCTAAATTCCACCCCAGGTGAATTTCCTTCTAGGCTACAATCAACTTTTGAAAAAGACACCAGTATAGTGCTCAATCACAGAGGAATTTCCTCAAGATAGGCAGAAGGTACCATGACCACACAAAAACAATCCCATTGCAGTGCAGGAAAAGCAGAGACAAATTGTTACAAGTCTCTTAAAAAAAAAAACAAAACTCCCATTGCCTATCAAAGTTCCCATTTCAGAAAAATACTCCTACATATGCATGTATTTCCCCCAAAGATTCCCTACCTTTATCCCCAACAACCCAGTTTGATGAGGAGTAGGAGCTAGATTCCCACACTTCTTGCCTTTTCTATCCTTTTGTGTTCACAGATCTCCTCCCTAAAGTCCCCTGTGCTATCCCAAAAGAAATTATGCTGGGGGCCAAATAACAACCCTGACTGGAAGAAGTGGGGCCTAATGATGTCCACAGAACTCCCAAGTCAAAATTCTCTTTTCCCAGAATCCTTTGCTCTTCAAAGCATGGTCTCCCTTACCTGCCAACTTCAGCCCCTGGGTCTGGCTGTCCACCTTGGAAGGGGCGGTGAAGAGAGGTCAAATATGCTCTGCAGGCCTGTCCCTTTGAACCAAGCCCCGAAAACCCATGTAGTAGTCCTTCACACCCTCCCCCCAGCTCCACATGTAGGTGAAAGGCACTGGGAAGGGTTCCCACAGTGCGTTAGCTCCGAATAGTGAAAGAGGACAAGGAATGTGGTGCTATCCATCCTCTGTCAATAATTCACGAGGCTCAGACTGAAAGGCGCCAGTCAACGAGTCAGTTTACCTCGAACACGGGGGAAATTTAGACTCAAGCTCTCTTATCTCATCTGGATGTGCTGAGAACCAAAACTGAGTACCACAGTTGTAACTTCTTGAATATACTGTAAATCCAGCGCATGTCTGTTACATCTCTTGCTATCCATACACCCCCTTTTGAATGCTGAAATTCTTTTTCAGCTTATTAGTTGACCTACAAATATACTAAATGAATCTTTAAGCAAGTATGAATTCTATTAAACAGTGATCCCTAGAACTGAATTTCTCAGACAAGGATTCATTCCCCTCTGATTGCAGGGCCTAGCATAAGGTTGCCAAACTGGTGATTTCACCAACTAATAGCCTAGCCATCTGCTTTCATCATCCTTACTGAAAGAAAAGACTAATGCCAAAAAAGAGGGAGCAAAAGCATACTCTAGAATAAAGGACTATCTGTTAAGTTAAATAAGCTTAGCTTTATGAAACTTGCTGTCTTGTCTTAACTTTTCTAATTTTGCCTTGAACTAGTGAAAACATTGCTATGGACCAGAACTGCCTCTCAGTCTGGCATTTGAAGGTCACTGGGTTAAACCAATTCAGATGCTTGCACTTGGGTCTGCTGGAGCCTGTCTACAGTGTACCATAAGCTATCCAGATTTATTAATTCTCCCAGAAACCCAGGAGGGAGATCATTTCAGCCCACTTGGCAGAACTGAAAGCTGAAGTCTTGGACAGAATTTATAGCTGGCAAGGACTGCATTCATCATCTACTCCACATCCTCAGTTTACAGATAAAGAGTCTGGCCCAGGGCAGCACTAATAATAAGCATTATTATACTATGTACTTAGTAGTTTACAGTTCATTAAGCATTTCCACATTCAACAACTATTTATAGAAGGATGCTAAGACCTGGGGATGCAGTGATCAGGGAGAACTGTAGTGCTCTGAGTTCTCTGTATTTCCACTACTGCTTGGGGGACCCTCTAGCCTCCTCGCTAGCCCTTAGCCCCTGTAAGAGGGAAGTCTTCTTGGTATTAGAGATCTTGTTCTGTCAGTGGCCAGTCTGCCCTCCAGGCCCGGGAACATGGAGGAGACCTTGAACCAAACTGAAGGGCGGCACCAGGCCTGGTTCAGCTACTCCCCACCGTGTCTTTCTCCGAGGCTCTTCCACCCTCACTTGGTGGACTCCGTGGGGACCACAGGCCTCCCCTCGATGGGCAGTCACAAAGTCTTTGCTGTCCTGTGGGCTGTCACAGACGCAGTGGGTGGCTTTCTTGGAGAAGGAATTCCATCCTGAGGTTTGGGGAAGCAAGCGCAACCAACTCAAAGCTCCCTTCCCCAAGAGAAGACGTGGGCAAGGGAGGAAGAGCAGAGAAGTCTGTGAGCACCTACGGGAGGAGCGGGGAACGGGTACCACAGGAGGCTTGGACGGGGAGCGCTTTCCCTCACCAGGCCAGGCCCGAGGAAGGCAGGTCTGGCCTCCAGGATCGCTGAGGGTGGGGAGTGGCCGCCGCCGTGCGCCGGCAGGGGGCGCCCGCGGCCACAGCCGGCTCCCCGCGCCCGCGCCCAGTGGGAGGGCGGGGGGCGGGGGGCGGAGGGCGGAGAAGCAACCTGTCCCAAGCCTTAGTCCGCTGTACCCTCCCCTGGGCGGAGTGGAGCCCAGTCTTGCTGGTCTGAGGCATGAGGAAGCTGGGGCTACTGCTCAGTCGTTGTGCCGCGGCGTGGAAGTCCGTGCGAATGGCAAGCTCCGGGATGGCCCGCCGGGCCCCGCTCACGAATAAGGTGGCTCTCGTGACGGCCTCCACTGACGGGTGAGTGTCCGGGCCGGAGTCTCTGAGGCCCTCGCTGTCTGGAAACGGGCACTGGCCTCTTGTCCTTGGTCTCCCGGGCCCCTGGCCTCACATCTCACATCCAGCCGAAGTCCGGACTTGGAAAAAAGGAGCCACGTGGTCGGCCCGAAGCCCCTCCGAACCCGCGGGTCCCGGCCCCTCTGCCTGCCACCTCTGCGCTGCCCCATCGATCCGGTCCACCAAGGCTGTGGGCTGCCCCAACCAGCCAGCCCCACCTAGCGTCTGGGAAGACCAGAAACCCGAAAGCCAAGGGAATCTGGGTTTCAAATCCTATCCCTTGCCTTCACCCACGGTGGGAATGTTCGAACCACCCTGTTTAGGTTCCAGACGAGTCTCCCGGAACCCCTGCCCCTTACCTAGACAGGTCACAAGAGCCGTATGTCCAGATTTTTGTCTGGTTCCTTACAGTTTGGCCTACCCTGCCCCGCCTGTTTCTCACCCACCACTCTTGTCTATCCTGTTTCTCGTTCTAACAAGACTTTGCTAGGTGCCAGCACTTCACAAATCGAAAATGCAAATGTATGTAAAATGCTAATGGCTGACAATTGCAAAATGTGTAACCCTGAATCCCAGGGGAATATTTACATGTTTGACCAAAGACCCAACCTTTCACATGTACTTTAAAATGTAACAAACCGGGCTCGGTGACTCAGCCTGTAATCCCAGCACTTTGGGAGGCCGAAGCGGGTGGATTGCCTGAGTCGGTGGGTTCAAGACCAGCCCGGGCAACTTAGTGAGACCTCCTCTCTGCAATAAGTCAAAAATTAGTCGGGCGTGGTAGCGCGCGCCTGTAGTTGTGGCTACTTGGAAGTAGCTGAGGTGGAAGGATTGCTGGAGCCCAGGAGGTCAACACTGGGGTGACCACTGCACTCCAACCTGGGTGACAGAGTGAGACTCCAACTCAAAAAAATAAATAAAAATAAATAAATTAAGTAACCAAGGGTAGAATTCTGAGATTACTAAGGGACATATTTGGGGCAGGAGCTCTTTTGAGTACCACCCTCGAACCATAGAAATGGCTGCTGCAGCACATCCAGCTCATTTCTCCTCCCTCAGTCCCGGTATGATATGGGGGTCTGTACCTGTGTTGAGGCCTGTGGAAGGTAATGTCAGTTCTTGGGAATCAAGGCTAGGAGCCAGGATCATAATAAAAATAAACAAATGAGTGCCAAAAACAAGCTAAGCCTGTCCATCTGCATGGTAATGGCTATACCATTAAGCCTGTTTTACACATAGTAGAGGCATACTGCGGTCGTAGAGAGGAAGAGCTAGAATTCAAACCTGAGCAGTCTGACTCCAGCTTCCATGCTCTCAACCTCATCCCCTACACAGGCCTTGACAGTCTTTTGTCTTGCTGCCCACAGGATCGGCTTCGCCATTGCCAGGCGTCTGGCTCAGGATGGGGCCCACGTGGTCATCAGCAGCCGGAAGCAGCAGAATGTGGACCGAGCAGTGGCCACACTGAAAGGAGAGGGACTGAGTGTGACGGGCACCGTGTGCCATGTAGGGAAGGCCGAGGACCGGGAGCGGCTGGTGGCCACGGTGAGCAGCAGGGACATGGGCGCAGAGCCAGGAGGTGGAAAGGGAGCCAGCCTGAGCCTCCTTCCCTGCTTTCCTAGACAGCATTAGTGGGACCAAACTCAGCACTGTTAACCAAATGTAGCAGTGTGTTCTGCATGCCCACATTAGTCCACCAGTACATTTTTATTGTGTGCCTTTCTGATATGCCTGTGTACTAATATCTAAGAATCATCCCATCCCATGCAGAGAATCAAAAAACACTCTACTGCATCAACGCTGCATCATCTCTTGGGGTACCCCCCAAAAAACACGTGGTGCTGGTTCTCTGGTAGTTTCCAATCTAATTGGACAGATGAGAAGGGTAAATACAATTGCAAAATAAATGTTTTTACCCATGAACTAATAAATTAATCCCTGATTCTTCAGCTTATAGCACCAAGTTCCTGGGAGCCTGCAGGAGGCAGCCCACCATGTTTCGGCCACCTACTGCGTACCATTTACTATGCTGAAAGCCTTGACACAGGTCACCTCTAACTATGACAACAGCCTAAGCAAGGCAGGGACTATTCTTCCTGTTTACAGAGACTGGCTCAGGTAACTGGAGCAACTTCCCAAGTTCCCATAGCCAATAAGGAAAGAATCCCTGATTCAACCCAGACCTACCGAGCTCCCTTCCCTTTTTTGGCTGCCTACACACTACTAAACACTTCCTATTATGATAAAGTCAGGCCTTAGGTACCCATTTGGACTTCAGTCTAAAATAAAGTATCTAAGCCGGTGTCTGAGTCAGTACTTGACATCAGCCTTCCAGCTGTACAAGAAAATATGAACCATTTTGCAAAGGAGGCTTTTCTTCCCTTGAGGCTCAGGACATGCACTTGATTCTCCAGAGTAGAAGAGAGAATCTACTCAAGAATGAAAAGCACAGGATTGTGCTAACATACTGGAAGGTTGGCAAAAATAGTTTGGATAATCTTGGCCAGGCGCGATAGCTCACGCCTATAATCCCAGTACTTTGGGAGGCTGAGGTGAGAGGATTGCCTGAGCCTGCAGGTTCGAGACCAGCCAGGGCAACTTGGAAAGACCTCAACTCTATAATAAATAAACAAAAATTAGCCAGGCATGGTGGTACATGCCTATAGTTCCAGCTACTTGGAAGCCTGAGGCAGAAGGATCGCCTAAACCCAGCAGATCGAGGCTGAGGTGGCCGTGAGTGTGCCACTCCACTCCAGCCTGGGTGACAGAGTGAGACTCCAACTCAAAAAAAGAAAAAGGATCCACTCCAGCCTGGGTGATAGAGTGAGACTCCAACTCAAAAAAAGAAAAATGAAGCTTTGTTATTTGACTGGGCGCAGCAGCTCAAGCCTGTAATCCTAGCACTTTGGGAGGCTGAGGCGAGAGGATTGCCTGAGCTCAGGGGTTTGAGACTAGCCTGGGCAACTTGGTGAAACCTCATCTCTATAATAAATCAAAAACTAAACCGAGCATGGTGGTGTGCACCTATAGTTCTGCTATTTGGAAGGCTGATGCAGAAGGATTGCTTGAGCCCAGCAGGTCAAGGCTGCGGTGGCCGTGAGTGTGCCACTGCACTCTAGCCTGGGCAACGGAGTGAGACTCTGATTTTTTAAAAAATCTTATTAGAAGAGAAGGATCTTAAAACAATAGTAGACAGTGGTATGTAGACTGTATTGGGTGATTCCATTTTTAAGGAACTGATTGGCAAATGCTCAAATGTGCATTGGAAAGAGTCAGTGTGAGTCCAAGAAAGTCACTTTGCCTGGCATAGGCTGCTTGATCTTGAGGGTAGAAGGAGCCATTTGGGAGCCTGGGCCAGTTAGTGACCAGCAGTTGAAATGTACATAGCAATTTAATGTCAAAATCCTACTGAGAAAACGTCCCCTGGCCCCCACCTACTCCACTTAACAGATTGTGCAGCATTGGCCCAGAAGTAGGACTTGAATGGATCTTAAGGAGTGCATGGGAATGGACAGATGGGGTAGGAATGAGGTTCCAGATGACCTTGCAAAAGGAGCAGACTGCCAAGGAGGGACTGACTAGCACTGTCAGTTCACAGCAGAGAACACAGGCTCGGGAGTACTGGTAGAAAATGGGCTAGCATAGGAAAGACAGGGGCCAGGGACCCCCATAGCCTCCCAAAGGAATTTAGACATTCTTGTAAGAATTAAGAAGCCATATGAGGTTTTGAACAAGAGAAAGATGGGTAGATTAAGGAAAGAATAAAAGATAATCTGGCCCTGGTAAGGCGAATATAGAGAGAAGACACTGAGCCGACTTCAGTGAGGAAGCTGTTGCTGTCATCCAGGTCTAGAGCAGTGGTAATGGGACCAGAACGGACACGCCCAAAAGACATTTAGTGGGAACGTCTAAAAAAAAATCTTAATTTTTCCAACCCCATGTCAAAAAATTGGGAAATAGGAGAGATGAGTCAAAATGACTCGCAGGTAGTTTGCATGGCTGACGTCAGAGTAGAGAAGGATAGAATACTTGTCAGCAATTCAACATGTATCCTGTCTATTGCCAAATGTCACCCTGCAGTGAGGCAAGCTGCAGCCCTGAGGATGGTTACTACCCAGTAGCTTCCTAAGCTGCACCACCCAGCTTCTCAATGGTGTGAGTGGAAACCAGATTAGTCGTTTCTCCACTTGATTATATTTTTTCTTTAAAAATATAGTGATCAGAACATAGAGCAAACAGCTCCTAACCACTTTAGTGTAGTGATCACACAAGTTAGAGCAGGACTTACTAGACACCGGGGTGGTCATCTTTTATTCATCCTTTATGGTTCAGTCTCTGTTCAATCAAAACCTGGCCTCCTCCCCTCTCTGTACTGACAGACCTGGAAGGAGAAGGGAATGGGATGCACAGCAGAGTGGAGAAGGTCTCCAGATGATTCTGGTGCCACCCACGGTCTTTTCCCCACCCCCAAACACACACAGAGCACAGCACACGTCACTTTCTAACTTATTCTGCACTTTCCTAGTCACGGGTCTATCAGTGAGACTTGCACACAGCCAAGGCAGGTGACTGGGCTTTGTGCCAGAACACCAAAATTTAGATGGTGCAGAAAAGTATTAATACTGGTTTTCAAGGATGATGTGACTTTAAATTTTGTTAGATTTACATGTTGACATCCCAGGCATTGCCTCAGCAGTGTAGAAACAACTGAGCTTAGCACCTAGTTAACAAGAATAATTAGTTAAAACGGGAAGCTAGCAGATGGTGTACATTGTTAATAACACCCCTCTGTGTGCCAAATCTGAAGCACAAAGTTGATCGAGGGCCCATTTAGTGCTACTTGCCCAAGGCATCAAAATTGCCGATTCTAGGATAATGCAAAGTTTGGTTTCAGGGTGGCTTAGTACTGAAAACCCTTGTTGGCAGATTCTGCTTAGTCGTTCATTACTCTAGCACATACTTTCACTACATATGGCTTATTAAGAAGGTGAGATGTTGCCTTTCTTGGCTTTCCCATTTTAAATCTCATTTATGCCTCTAGGTCAAGGGGGTGGGGAGAGAGAAAGGAAATGACATCATAACCAAGTGTGGAACTGCTCTAAATTCAGGCTTGTGTCTTCTCCCATCATGGCTCTCCTGGACAGCCAGCTTCATAATGACTCTGACTCACTTTTAGAGGTCTCTTATGAATTAGCTCTGTGCTACAAAGTAGGAGACTGACCTTAGTTCTGCCACCACTAACCAGTGTATACTCTGAGCAAATCATTTCACCTCTCCCAAACACAAAAGGAGCAGGCCTCCTGCTCTTAGCTGACCCCAGTGTGGCGTCACTGAGCTATATGACCTTGAGAAATTAACTTCCCTGAATCTCAGTTTCATCATTACCATGAGGATGTTGGACTAGATGATCTCAAAACCTCTCCCCAATGGCAACCTTCTATAGGTCTATTTTAAATGGTTGTAGTGGCCAAGGGAGTGATGCCTTCTGATAGTTGTCGAAAACTCAGCTCACAAAAAAGCAGATGAATTAAACAAAAGGCATACAAATTTATTTAATGAGCATATACAGGACCCTTCAGAATTAAGTCTCAAAGATATAGGAGAAATTGTCGAATTTCATGTGTATGTTCTACAAAGTACAGACAGCCATGTAGAAGTATATTTGAACAAAAAGGGTATAATCTAATGCTAATAGGCTGAGTGGGGAAACCCAGCAAGGCCTGTCTGTCTAGAGTCTTCTTGGCCTGACCACATACCCTCCTTCTGGGTGTGGGGCAGTACCTTCTCTGGAATGGGGGTCTTATGACCTTATAGTCACAAGGTAGGTCAAATAATTTCTTAATGACCAGTACCTACACAGAAAGGCAGAGAGAAAATTAGAGCACTATTTTTAGGTTTTATGGCTGGCTATGGGGAAAAGGGTTTCTAGTTTCTCTGGCCTGCCTTGGGGAGGAGGGATTCTAGTTTCTATGACTTGCCAAGGGAAAGAATAGGACCAAGAGACAGGAGGACAGGAGGTCAGAGAAAAACTTCTGCTCCTGAGGCTGTTTCATTTGAGATTACTGTTGTTCTACAAAGAATAGACAGCCGTGTAAAAATATGATTGGACAAAAAGGGTATGCTCTAATGCTAATATAGACTGAGTAGGGAAACCTAGTTTCTCCATTCAGATAGTGTGGAAAGGTTGACTTTGAGATAATGGTAGCCCATTCAGGAGAATTAGACAGTAAGCACTTGGAGAAATGGGCTGGAGCTGTGTGGAAAGAGGCAGGGGTCTAGAAATAGATTTTGAAATGAGAGTTGAAACCGTAAGAATGAAGGAGCTCCCCAAAGGGTAAGTGTAAAGAAAAGAGCAGAAGGTGAGAGACAGCCTTAGTAGAAGAGGCAGAAAATTCTGCAAAAGAATAAGATAACCTTAAATGGTTAGCAGCTGAGCTTAGGCTAGCTTTGGAGAGAAAATGTTTTTTAAAAAACGAGATGCCATTTTGATGATGGTTCTTAAGAAGGAAGTTTTTATCCGCATGGATAGATGTACCTCCCTCACTTACTGGACCTTACTCCTCTCTCTAGGCTGTGAAGCTTCATGGAGGTATTGACATCCTTGTCTCCAATGCTGCTGTCAACCCTTTCTTTGGAAGTCTAATGGATGTCACCGAGGAGGTGTGGGACAAGGTGAGAGGGGATTAAAACAGCAGGGATGGGCTTCAGAAAACATTCAGCACAAACTCCGTCTGCTTTTAGAATGCATTTGTCAAGTGCAGTGTAAATGTGAGGAATCTGCAATGTGCCACACACCTGGAGTGCACCTGCTAAAGGGCAGGTGGGGGTGGCTTCCTCTATCCCTGCCCTTCTCTTTCATTTCTGCTGCTCCCAGTTCTGTCTTCTTCCATCTGCTCTTTGTTAGCCGCCTTCTGCTTCCCTCCCCAGCCCTCTCCCCCAGCATGCTCTTCTTGCTGGTTGATTTCCAGCAGAGACATGGCAGCCAATATGCCAACAACTAAGACACTTAAACTTACACACCCGCCTGTCCCCCTTTCAGCTGCCAAAAAAGACGATTTTTTTTTTTTTGAGTTGGAGTCTCACTCTGTGTCACCCAGACTGGAGTGCAGTGGCACACTCCCGGCCACCGCAGCCTTGACCTGCTGGGCTCCGGCGATCCTTCCGCCTCAGCCTTCCAAGTAGCTGGAACTACAGGTGTGCGCTACCACACCTGGCTAATTTTTTGATTCATTGTAGAGATTAGGTCTCGCCAAGTTGCCCAGGCAGGTCTTGAACTTGCAGGCTCAGGCAATCCACTCACCTCAGCCTCCCAAAGCGCTGGGATTAGAGGCTGAGCCACCGAACCCAGCTGATTTTTTATTAGTTGGGAAATGTTAATAGCTGCTAGTTAAGTAAAATACCAATTCTGGTGAAATGACCATAGTTCCTGCTTTATAATATACAGCCTTGGAAAAAGACCTATATTCTTTTCTTTTTAACTGCAGTGTCAGGAAAATATGAGATCCAGATGTCTAAATTCAAGTGCTGGAATAATGATTTTTACATGAAAGCATATAATTACATTATATCCATAATATATTTCCCACACCCTACATTCTTTCATTATAAAGCCTATATTAAAATATTTGTCTTTGTTTACTAAGGTTAATATTCCCACATGATTTGGAAATGTTGATTTTATGATCTCCCTTGGTTTTGCTTTTTGCTCTGATGCTGTCAATAATTTCTCAACACTAAAGTTTAAGGATATAAAAATATAATTTGTTTACCAGCATTTCATATACATAAAGACCAAAGTGCCAAAATGTTCTTTAGTGGGCCAGTTCCTGATTCTGATATTTTTTAAAACAGTGGCACATCTTTCATGAACAGTCTGAATAGAGACCACAGGAAAAATCAGTTTTAAACTAAATACAGGCATACCTCAGAGATATTGAGGATTTGGTTCCAGACCACCACAATAAAGTGAATAAGTGAATATTGTAATAAAGCAAGTCTTATGAATTGTTTGGTTTCCTACTGCCTATAAAATTGTTTACATGATGCTGTAGCTTATTAAGTGTGCAGTAGCATTATGCCTAATATATATATATAATATAATAGATGTGATATACACATAATGTAATTTTAAAATTTTTTTTAGTAAAAGTCTCTCTGTCACCTCCCCCCTAGATTAGAGTGCAGTGGCATGATCACGGCCCATCACAGCCTCAAACTCCTGGGCTCAAGCAGCAGCCTCTCTCCTCAGCCTCCTGAGTTGCTGGGACCACAGGTATGCACCACCATTCCCTGCTAATTTTTTAGATTTTTTTGTAGATAAAAGATCTTCCTATGTTACCCAGGCTGGTCTCGAACTCCTGGGTTCAACTCAAGTGATGCTCCCACCTCAGTCTCTCAAAATGCTGGGATTAGTACAGGCATCAGCTATAATCTGACTTTGGGAGGACAAGACAAGAAGATCACTTAAACCCAGGAGTTCGAGACCAGCCTGAGCAACATAATGAGACCTTGTCTCTATAAAAAAATTTTTTTAAATGAGCCATGCCTGTAGTCCCAGCTACTTGGGAGCTTGAGGCAGAAGAATCGTCTGGGATCAGGAGGATGAGGCTGTAGTGAGCCGTGACTGTGTCACTGCACTCCAACCTGGGCAAGAGAGTGAGACTCTGACTCATAAATAAATATATAAATAATGTATTGCAGAAAATGCTAACAATCTTCTGAACCTCCAGCAAGTTATAGTCTTTTTGCTGGTGGAGGGTCTTGTCTCAGTGTTGATGGCAGTTGACTGATCAGGGTGGTGGTTGCTGAAGTTTGTGGTGTCTGTGGCAATTTCTTCAAATACAACAATAATGAAACTTGCTGCATCAATTGACTCTTCTTTTCACTGAAAAATTTCTCTGTAGCATGCTATGCTATTTGATAGTGTTCAACCACAATAGAACTTTCAAAATTGGAGTCAATCCTCTCAAACCTTGCCGTTGCTTTATCAACTAAGCTTATGTAATATTTTAAATCCTTTGATGTCATTTCAACCGTGTTCATGGCATCTTCACCAGGAGTAGATTTCATCCCATGAAACCACTTTCTTTGCTCATCCCAAAGAAAGAACTCCTCAGTCATTGGCATTTTATCATAAGATTGCAGCAATTCAGTCACATCTTCAGGCTTCACTCCTAGTTCTAGTTCTCTTGCTATTTCTGTCACGTCTTCAGTTACTTTACTTTCTCTATTGAAGTCTTGAATACCCCACCCCTTGCAAGCCATCCATGAGGGTTGGAATAAACTACTTTCAAAATTCTCTTAATGTTAATATTTTTACCTCCTCTCATGAATCACAGATCTTAATGGCAACTAGAGGGGACTCTTTTCCAGAAGGTTTTCAATGGACTGTGCCCAAATTCATCAGAGAAATGATTATCTATGGCAGCTATAGCCTTGTAAAATGTATTTCTTAAATAATAAAATTTGCAAGTCAAAATTACTCCTTGATCCATGGACTACAGACTGGATGTTGTGGTCACAGGCATGAAAGCAACATTAATCTTTTTATACACCTCTATCAGAGCTCTTCTGTAACTAAGTGCATTGTCAATGAGCAGTAATATTTTGAAAAGCATTTTTTTCTGAGCTGTAGTTCTCAACAGTGAGCTTAAAATATTCAGCACACCAGGCTATAAACAGATGTGCTGTCATCCAGGCTTTGTTGTTCCATTTATAGAGCACAGGTAGAGAAGATTTAGCATAATTCTTAAGGGTTCTAGAATTTTCAGAATGGTAAATAAGCATTGGCTTCAACTCTAAGTCACTAATTGCATTAGCCCCCAACAAGAGAATCAGCCTCTCTTTCGAAGTTTTGAAGCCAGTCCTTGACTTCTCCTCTCTAGCTATGAAAATCCTACATGGCATCTTCTTGCAATAGTAGGCTGTTTCATCTACATTGAAAATCTGTTGTTTAGTGTAGTCACCTGCATCAATTATTAGCTAGATTTTCTGGATAATTTGCTGCAGCTTCTACATCAGCACTTGCTGCTTCACCTTTAACTTTACTGTTATGGAGATGTCTTCTTTCCTTGAACCTCATGAAGCAACCTCTGCCAGCTTCCAACTTTTCTTCTGCAGTTTCCTCACCTCTCTCAGCCTTCACCGAATAAGGAGAATTAGGGCCTTGCCCTGAATTAGCTTAAGGGAATGTTTCAGCTGGTTTGATTTTCTATCCAGACTACTCAAACTTTCTTTCAAACAATAAGGCTATTTAACTTTCTTATCATTCATGTGTTCACCAGTGTAGCACTTTTAATTTCCTTCAAGAACTTTCTTTTAAGGGATTGGCAGTAGTGGGAAACTTCCAGGGGAGGGAGGGGCACACCTCATCAACAAGGGTACCTGCATAATGAACATTTGTATACCTAACCCTGAATTGTACCCCTCATCTTTAAAATAAAATAAAGAACTTCCTCTTGCAACCACAACTTGGCTAACTGTTTGGTTCAAGAGACCTAGCTTTCCATCTATTTTGGCTTTCAATGTGTCTTCCTCACTAAGCTTAATCATTTCTAGCTTTCAATTTAAAGTGAGATACAAGCCGGGCTCAGTGGCTCAGCCTGTAATCCCACGCTTTGGGAGCCTGAGGTGAGGGGATTGCCTGAGGCCGCAGGTTCGAGACCTGCCTGGGCAACTTGGCGAGACCTCATCTCTACAATAAAAATCAAAAAATCAGCCAGGCATGGTAGTGTGTGCCTGTAATTCCGGCTACTCGGAAGGCTGAGGCGGAAGGATCACCGGAGCCCAGCAGGTCGAGCCTGCAGTGGCCGGGAGCAGCCACTGCACTCCAGTCTGGGCAACAGAGTGAGACTCCAACTCAAAAAAAAATAAAAAATAAAGTGAGATACATGTGACTCTTCCTTTCACTTGAACATTTCAAGGCCACCATAGAGTTGTAAATTGACCTAATTTCAATATTGTTGTATCTCAGAGAACAGGAAGGTCCAAGGAGAGAGAGACAGAAGATTGGTGGAGCAGTCAGAACACACACCACATTTATCAATTAAGTTTACCATCCTATATGGGCACGGTTTGTGGTGTCCCAAAACAATTACAATAAAGACAACAAAGATCACTGATCATAGGTCACCATAACAGATACGGTAATAATGAAAAAGTTGGAAATATTGTGAGAATTACCAAAATGCAATTACCCAGAGATATGGAGTGAGCACATGCTGCTGGAAAAACAGCTCTGATAGACTTTGTAGATGCAGAGTTGCCCCAAAGCTCCAATTTACAAAACATGGTATCCACAAAATGCAATAAAATGAGTGTGCCTGTAATTTTTCTTTTTAGCTTACATTTTTAAAAAATATCATAGTACATCAAATCTAAATGTAAATGTGCATGTAAAAAAATTGGGGGGATGATTGGGGAAATTTTATGGACAATATATTAGATAAAACTATCATCAATGTTAAACTTTTTGGGTGTGATAATGGATATGGCTGTGTAAAAGAACATCCTTATTCTTTGGAAATGTATGCTAAAGTATTTAAGAATAGAACATTGTGATGTCTGCAATTTACTTTCAATGATTCGTTTTTTAAAAAACTGTGTAGGCTAGGCACGGTGGCTCACGCCTATAATCCCAATACTTTGGGAAGCCAAGAAGGGAGGGTAACTTGAGGCCAGAAATTTGAGATTGGGCAACATAGAAAGACCCCATCTCAACAAAAACGTTTTTAAAAAATTAGCTGGGTATGGTGGTATGCATCTATAGTCCCAGCTACTCAGGAGGCTGAGCAGGATTGTTTGAACCCAGAAGTTCAAGGCTGCAACGAGCTATGATTGTGCCACTGCACTCCAGCCTGGGCAGCAGAGCAAGACCCTGTCTCTAAAACAAAACAAGACCAGGCTCGGTTGCTCAGCCTGCAATCCCAGCACTTTGGGAGGCCAAGGTGAGTGGATTGTCTGAGCCCACAGGCTCGAGACCAACCTGAGCAACTTGGCAAGATCTCATCTCTACAATAAATAAATTTTAAAAATTACCCAGGCGTGGTAGCACGTGCCTGCAATTTTGGCTACTTAGAAGGCTGAGATGGAAGGATGGTCGGAACCCAGCAGGTGGATGCTGGGGTGGCCATGAGTGCATGGCCAGCCTGCATGATGGAGTGAGACTCGAATTCAAAACAAAACAAAACTGTATAGATACATAGAGAAGGCAAATGGGGCAAAGTGGGAATAATTGGTGAATCTAGGTGAGGGATATCTAGATATCTATTGTACTTCTATTTCAACTTTTCTGTAAGATTAAAATTTTTTAAAATAAGAATTTGCCTAGAATGGTGTAAACAGGTATCATACATTTGTTTTAAATTATGGATGTGGGGATTTTGGTTGTAGCCTATACTCCAGCATCCCTAGAAAGTGCCTCCTTATGATCCCACTGTCCAATATGTCTAGCCAGATAATCCATCCCGGAGGGCCAAGAGCATCTCATTCCTTAAGCTCAGAAGCCAGAAAAGTGCTGGAACAACTCCAGGTGCCTAAGATAGGCCACATTTTCTCTCAGAGGCATGGGCCACTAAGACAGCCCCAAGAGTGTCAGGCTCTACCTACTTGGAAGAAACATAGAAAACCTAGCTCTACCTACTTGGAAGAAACATAGTACAGGCTCTACCTACTTGGAAGAAACATAGAAAACCTAGCTCAAATCTATCCAAGACAGCCCTGAGGATTTAGGTCCATTCTGAGCCAAACCATCCTTGACTGGTTAGGAAACAAAAAGAGCCAGACTCCAGTTTTTTTCTCACTTGAACCTAATGTGTCATTACCTAGCTGAATAGCTGGTGAGAACTACTTCTACCTAAACCTCAGTTTCTCCACATATAAGGTCCAGGTAAATCATCCCAAAGATCTCCATCAGCTCTAACAAACAGATCCTAGGAACCCACTATAATTCTTGCTGTGCCTTTTCCAATGCTTTTTTCTCTTCTTTTCTCGACTACAGGTTCTGAACATTAATGTGAAGGCCACAGCCCTGATGACAACGGCAGTGGTGCCAGAAATGGAGAAACGAGGGTACAGAGAGTGAGAGAGAGCCTGGGTGAGATGGGGCCCACATGGGCTGAGGGCAGTGGTCTCCACTGGGAAGAGGGTCAACTCTCTTCTTTTTCCAGAGGTGGCTCAGTGGTGATTGTGGCCTCCGTAGCAGCCTTCGTTCCATTCCCTGTAAGAACGCTTTTGTCTGCCACTTCCATCCCATCCTCTGTCTTATACCTTTCTACCCCTCCAGTTACCCAAAGAAGTTTATATCCCCTTTTAGAATAAAACCACCAAGTCCCTTCCCACAAAATAGATGTCTTACTTCCACGAACCCTAAGCAAGGGGAGGTTTAGCCATAGGACACTCTCCTAACTGTGACCTGTCCTTACAAGAGTTACCCTATTGGCCATTGCCCTTTGTGTCTAATAGTAAGAACCAAGAATGACCTGGAAACTATGAGTCTAATCCATTCTCTTCTTTCCCTAGGCCCTGGGCCCTTACAATGTTAGTAAAACAGCTTTGCTGGGCCTCACCAAGAACCTGGCCATAGAGCTGGCCCCAAGGAACATTAGGGTGAACTGCCTGGCACCTGGACTTATCAAGACTAACTTCAGCAGAGTGGTAAGAAAGGGGAGCCAGGCATCCTGCTGGGACCCCCTGAAGGGTATCCATCTTCTTGAATAGGGAAGCCCAGTACCTGAGTCCTAAGCTCTCAACCACTCCATCCTCCTCCCTGGACTCTTCCATATTCCATTTCTGGACCAGCTGCCCTACCTAGGTCACACTCCTGTCCTGAGGTGTAGGCTGGAGACTGAGGAATTCAGACTCTATTCACAATGTTTCCTCTCTCCTTAAGGGTGGAAAATTGGGGAGATGCAGTGAAATGCATCACTAGAACCTTAAATGAATGAAACAGAAGAGGGCAGTGGGGAGAGCTGGGAGCTAGGAGAAAATAGGGAGTGAAGGGGGGAGTCTCCATCCTTCCTCTCAGTTGCTGTGAGGATGGGCAATTTCTTCCCTTTCTGTCCCTCAGTTTCCTCTTCTTGCACATGAAGCCATTTCTCTTTTTCCTGCAGCTGTGGATGGACAAGGAAAGAGAGGAAAGCATAAAAGAAACCATACGAATAAGAAGGTAAAGCTGTCATAGAAGAGAAGTCGAAGGGATGAAGACGGAAAGGTCTGGTCTCTGACAGTCACAGCTTGCTATCTCAATCCCACAGATAACACGGGCATGCTCCTTTGCCTCACAGACTTCACAAGTTCATAAACTTGTGGAGTCTGCTTCCACTGCAATAGGCAAATACAGAGGCATCGTGGTTTCAGCAGGGCAGAGCTCTGGGAGAAGCCCTGACTCCTCTCCAACCTGGGAGTTTGCCTCCACCTCTGGGCATCCATGAAGTTCAGGGACCAAAACCAAAGCCATGCCTTTTTAGCTTCCCTTGACTAAAGAGTCTTGTTTACAAAGATCAGGCTGATGATCCTACAGTCCAAACAAAAGGCATGAAGAGCTTTACTAAGCCCCAAACTTCCCTTGCCTAAGGAAAGGACTAACTTCCCCAATGAGTTGACCGAACCTTTGTTGGGCTCCCTTTCCTCTGAGTTCCTGTTTCTCTACCTTTCGACTTCTGGACATTTTCTTGTTTTTAGCTCCTCACGGACACAAGCCAGCAATGCCTAACTCTTTACTGGTCCTGACATCCCAGACTCCCTCAAGTCCTCCCAAAGTCATTGTAATATCAGGCATGAGTTGCAGGCCTAGTTCACAACTCATTAATAAATCGGGATACTGTCATCCTAGAGCCCCAGTGAATGCTCTAGCCCCCTGTATCTCAATCCCAGATGCACATTAGAATCACATAGGGAAGTTTTTAAACTGCAGATCCTCAGGCCCCTCTCCCAGAGACTCTTCTTTAATTGGTCCAAGGTGGGACCTGGGCACCTTTTGTTGTTGTTATTGTTGTTGTTGTTGTTGTTTTGAGTTGGAGTCTCACTCTGTCACCCAGACTGGAGTGCAGTGGCCGCTCCCGGCCACTGCAACCTCAACCTGCTGGGCTCCGGCGATCCTTCCGCCTCAGCCTTCCAAGTAGCCGGAATTACAGGCATGCGCTACCACGCCCGGCTGATTTTTTGATTTACTGTAGAGATGAGGTCTTGCTGCCCAGGTGGGTCTCGAACCCACGGGCTCAGGCAATCCACTCACCTCAGTGTTGTTGTTGTTAAGCCTCTCAAATGATTGCAAGGTGCAGCAAGAATGGAGAACCGCTAAGTCAGTCCTTCTAGGTTCGAGTTACTCTACCCATCTCTAGAGCATTCTGCGGCAGTCAGATCAAAGTCTGTAACTGTGTAATCACTGATAAGTGAGAATTCGCACATTCCCACAAAATGAACCTGACTTTAAGGGAAAAATATAGATTCCTGAAAAAGTGAACTGAACCTGTACAAATGGGATCACTTTAAATGCTCCATTTTCTGTCACATAAACTCCCTGACTCCTGAGTAGTATGCACATATGTGAAACAAATTTTTTTGAAGTAGGAAATAATTGCTTGCCACTTTATCTATATAACTTTGGATTCTGGTGTCCTGAGCACTCTAAAAAACAATGTGTTTCTATAGTATTTGAATATGATGTGTAATGGATTTTGCAGAGTACAGTATGCTTATACTAAATTATAACAGCTTATCCTCATGGTAACCCTATTTGATAGGCAGGAGGCTTGTACACTGGCTCTGAAAAAAAATCATCTGATAATTCTTAATTAAACAGATTTCATTCCCTGTGAGCCAGGTGAGGAGACCTGGCCTGTTTGATTTTTACTCCCTTACTCTGTTCTGCAGGATAGGCACGCCGGAAGACTGTGCAGGCATTGTGTCTTTCATGTGCTCTGAAGATGCCAGCTACATCACTGGGGAGACAGTGGTGGTGGCTGGAGGAATCCCATCCCGCCTCTGAGGACCTGGAGACAACTGACAAGGCAGAGGTGGCTCCAGTTCCTGCATTCATCCACTGGCCTTTCCCACCTCTGCCCACCACGCTGCTCACCTTAAAAATCAGTTCTGCTTTGTGACAAGATCCATCCTTCCCTTTGGTCAAGGTGGGGTCTTATGAGGATTCCCACTGTTGCCGTGGCCTTAGATAAGGCTTTGTCTGAGAACACAGGGCAGGCCTGCTGAGAAAGCTGAGTCCACCTTGGCAAAGGCCGACAAGTTTTTTTGGTTTTTTTTTTCTGGGCCTCTGGGGAATTTGAGAGATGGGAGAGAAGGAACCTGGAGGGGAAGGAGCAGAGTTGGAAATTAACTTGCAAATGAGGTGCAAATAAAATACAGATGATAGCATTGCTTTGAATCTAGACGTGTTCATTTCTCAGTGTAGGGTACTTAGCTGAGCAGAGTGCAGAAGTCTGGGCAGGCTGGATCTCTGGATCCCCGAGCCCTCCTCTGTCTCCAGGACCTGAGCCTGACGCTAAGGGGTGGAGGTGTCTGCAGAGCTGCTAGCTGGGAGGAGGTGGCAAGGAAACTCCCAGGTGCTACTCTCAGCCTCACGCCCCCAGGAATGGCGCCAAGGACACTCCAGGGATCCCCAAGACTGGGCAAGCGAGCTAAAGAGGAGAATTCCCCCAGATCCAGACAGGTCCTCTCCCAGAATCGCCCTCGGTCTCGAGTTCCCTCCTGGGTCAGCAAGGACAAGCTGGACAGGTTCCGAGCCGACGGTGGAAAGGGAGGGGCCGTGCGAGGTTGACATGGGGAGACGTACCCAGACCCACAAACAAAAGAAAAGGGCTTTATCCACGGTGCCTGAGGAGTGAGTGGCACGCAAAGCAGGGACGCAGCCCTCCGCCCCCGAGATGGCCCGGACACCAAGCAACGTGCACCGAGCCCGCGACGCGGGA
>NW_007258730.1:60126-65500 GCF_000164805.1 Carlito syrichta
ATGGCCAAGCCCGGCGTGGAGCTCACCCGCGAGTTGCAAGGTACGAGGCTGCCTTGGTCTGTGGGACGCCCCGTCCGGGAGCATCCCAGACCCAGTGCGTTCCTCCCCGCGGTACACCCCAGCCCGGTGCCTCACACAGCCCCCTCCCCCCATGCATCCCGGCTCCAAGGCAGCCCCCTGCCCCTGCATCCCAGCGCGGGCATCACTGTCCCCGGAGCACCCTTCGTTGCCCGACTCGCCTCACCCTGTCAGGACCTTCTTGTCCCGGAGCCGCCCGTCCCGCTCTTAGGTGACAGGTGCAGTTCCCTTGCGCTCCCTGGGGCTGACGCTCAGCGTTCCTGGCCCAACCCTCGGCGAAGCGTCCAGTCTCCCCTCCGGAGACTCCCGGCCTCCCCGCCGGGCGGGGCCAGGCCCGCCCCGCCGGGCGATGGGAGCTGCCCCTGGTCCTGACTGCTGCGTGGCTCAACTCCCTCCCTCCGCCCGGCCCCGCCCCGGAACCGGCCCTGAAGAGACCCTGGGAGCTGGGCAGCGCCCAGGCCAGTGGGGGCAAAGAAGCGAGTCGGCGGAGAGTCCCTGGGTGGGAGCTAAAACCAAGAGCAGGGTCTCTGCAGCTCACCTCCCACAGCCCCGTCCCAGCCTGTCCCTTCTCACTGCCCACCACCCACGCCTCAAGGGCCTCTCCTCTTTGCTTGGCTCTCAGACCTAGCCCAGACCAAGGCCCACCGACCCCCGACCCCCGACCCCGGCACTGCCACAACCCTGACCCCAGAGACGGGCGCACAGGCTAGCCCACGCAGAGAGCAGGATGCTCAAGGATACTCAGAGGCGTGCTGCACTGTGGCAATTTCCCACACCTACACACGCACACAAGCACAGTCATGAGATGTGTGTAAACACGTCTTTACTGAAAGGGCACCCCACCACACACACACATGCTATGTCTAGATGGTTCTGCTGGCAGACCGGGGCTCATTTAAACATTAATTCCTTCCCACCCTCCACTCGCACCCTACTCCCCTCCCCATTCACACACAGAAACTGTCTGGCTCTGTGCCTCTTTCACAGCTACAAGCCAGCATACTCATTCACACTTGTCCCTCCCCACCAATGCCACACTCAGACTTCCCAACATCCTCAGGAAGCATGCACACACTCGTAGTAAAGGCAGACACTCACTCCCAGACCACCTCGAATATAGTCAAAGGGACACCCCCACACCCCCACACACTGACTCACTGTGTATGTGTCAATGGCTGTTGTAGTGCATGGGTTGGAAAAATTCTTCACACCCTCAGAAGTGTAAGACACATCCTCCCACAGACAGTCAGCAACTGTCCCCTGACTCAGGGACATTGGGAGCCAGAGTTTTCCCCACACTCCAATCTCTCTCAATAGGAAAAGTTAAAAATAAAAATAAAAATAGTAGAGAGAGAGAAATCATCAAAGAAGGGAAGTTCTCTGTCCCTGTCCTTTGTCTTTCTCTGCCTCTCTATACTCCCATTTGACCCTACCCCTTCCTCTGTCTGGAGAGCCCTGGGGAGGTGGGGGGGGCCATGGGAAGGAGAGCTCTGAGCAGGCCCAGCTGTGCGACCCTGACTGTATCTTCAGACAGCATCCGGAGATGCCTGAGCCAAGGGGCTGTGTTCCAACAGCATCGTGTGAAGTTGGAGACAAAACCCAAGAAGTTTGAGGACCGAGTGCTGGTGAGGGCATTGGGGTAGGGAAGAGGTGACAGGGACAGGGGAGACAGAGGTAGGTGAGCACTGAGGAGACAAAATCTGGAGAAGGGGACAGGGCTGGTCTGGGTTGAGATTAGGAGCCTAGGGCAGGATATGAGAGTGGGGACTCCCAGAGCAGTGCTAAGGGGCTTAAGGAGGGCAGGGACCCCAGGACCCAGTCAGCTGCCATGAGCTGCTAATATTCTTTTCTCCTCTCTGCAGGCCCTGACCTCCTGGCGCCTCCACTTCTTCCCCCTTAAAGTCCCGGCCAAGGTAAGTTGGGCTGAGGAACAGGAGGAGCTCCCGGTATGCTCCCTCCTGGTGGCCCAGGCCCTTCCTTACCTGGAGCTGAGCATCTTCATCCCTCCCAGGTGGAGAGCTCCTTCAATGTCCTGGAGATCCGTGCCTTCAACACGCTCAGTCAGAACCAGGTGAGGACTGGGACTTGGAGCCCCACTATTGGGCCTGCCAGGGGAGGAAGGGGGAGGGGTGAGTCTGAGGACCTGCTGCTCCCTCTCCCCCAGATCCTGGTGGAGACAGAGCGTGGCATGGTGAGCATGCGGCTGCCATCAGCTGAAAGTGTGGACCAGGTGACGCGACATGTGAGCTCTGCCCTCTCCAAGGTCTGCCCTGGCCCTGGGTGAGTGGCAACTGAGGGGGTCTCTTAAGGGATTAGGCAAGAGGGAGACTTTGCCTTCCCTTCCTCCTTCCCTGGACCTGGGCTCCCACATTAGTGAGGAGAAGAGCTCTCATGCCTCCACTCCTGCTTTTTCCTGGGGATTTAGAGACTATAATAGGGGGCGAGTTGAGAGCCTCTTTCCAGCCCTCTCTGGGATGATTTGTTTCACCCAGGTGTCTGATACGACGTGGGAATGCAGATACCCCAGAAGGGCCCCGAGACACGTCCCCCAACTCTGAGACTTCCACATCCACCACTCACAGTGTCTGCGGTGAGCAGGGGCAGGTGTGAGGAAAGTAGGCCCTAAACCACCCAGCCCCATGTCCAGAGCCCTTTGTGCGTGCAGTGTTGCTGGGGGGAGGGGAGGGCTTTGCCTGCCCTGAGGACGCCACAGCTCCTAGACCTCAGGAGGTACATGGCGTGGCAGGAACCTAGGACACTGGTCCATGAAGTGACCTTGACTGTTCTTGAATCTCAAGCCCGTTCCCTATCTCCTTACCCCTCATGGAGCCAGCCTGTCTCCTGCCCCACAGGTGGCTTCTCTGAGACCTATGCCGCCCTGTGTGACTACAACGGGCTGCACTGCCGTGAGGAGGTGCAATGGGTGCGTTGGGCAGGGATCTGGCGGGGGGGGAAGGTGGGAGGAGGCCAAGGAGGAAGGAAGAAGCAGGTGTGAGCCAGTTCCACCTCTCCAAGGATGTGGACACCATCTACCATGCTGAGGACAATCGGGAGTTCAATCTTTTGGATTTCAGCCACTTGGAGAGCCGGTAAGCAGATGGGACAGAGACTCGACCCCCAAATTCCCAGCTTCAGCCCAACCCTGGCCCATCCTGGGATCTCCCTTCCAGTCTCTCCCACAGCCCCAGCTCTGTCTCCCCAACTGCCCCTCCCCACCCCTGCTGCCATCTACCCATCTAGGCTTTCCCCAGCCCAACTGCCCCACTCCTAGTCTCTTCTTTCCACCCCAACCACCTGCTCACCTCTCTCCTGCCCCCTTCCATGTCCCCACAGAGACTTGGCCCTAATGGTGGCAGCCCTGGCCTACAACCAGTGGTTCACCAAACTCTACTGCAAGGACCTGCGGCTGGTAGGAACTAACAGGGACTGGTGGGTGTAGGGAGAGGGAGTAGTGCCCTCCTTGGCCCCTGTCCTCCCAGCACCCCTCTATCCTCAGGGCTCTGAAGTGCTAGAACAGGTGCTACATACCCTGAGCAAGTCGGGGAGCCTCGAAGAGCTGGTGCTGGACAACGCCGGGCTTAAGACGTGAGGCCAGCCTCCTCCTCGGGCAGTGGCACCCATAGGGCCCCAGAACCTCAGAGCATGAAATGGGCCTCTGGACTATCTCATCCAGCTCCTCACAGTCCAGAAGAGGAGACTGAAGCCCAAAGAGGGCACAAAGCAAGTCAGTGGTCAAGGGGACTCAGACCTAAGCCTCTGACCCCCCGCCATCTCCAAGGCCTTTCCCCAGTATGATCCATGCCCCGTCCCCTCTTTCTGTCAACTACCAAGCAGGGTAGGCTGCTCCAGTCTTGAGGAACCAAAGTTGGCCTTTGTCTCAGCACAACTTCCCAAAGTGTGGAATGCCCCCAGGTACTCCAGAGTGGTGGCGAGCTCCTTGGCAGGCCCTGAGCTGCTCCCCCACTGCGGGGATCTCTGACCATTGCCGCCCCAGCCAGGCATGAAGGTGGAGGAGGGGAAGCCAAGGGCTGGGACCTGGGGCTCAGCCCAGGACAAATCCTTCCTCCCCTCCCCTGAAGGGACTTTGTCCAGAAGCTGGCCGGGGTGTTCGGGGAGAACGGGAGCTGTGCGCTGCATGCCCTCACTCTGTCCCACAACCCCATCGAGGACAAGGGTGAGCCCCAGCCCTGTGTCCTATCCCCCACCACAATGCAGACCCCTGTCCTAGCCCAGAACCCAACCCAGGTCTGATCAGGGGCTCTCCGCCCTGATTCCAGTCCCGGCCTCAACACCTCCGTCCCTGACCCCAAACCTGTATCCCACTCCAGCCCCCAGCCTGACTCTGTGCCTCCTGTGCCCACTGCCCAGCCTCTCACTGGGCCCATTTCTCGCTCCACTCCCAAGGTTTCCTCAGTCTGAGCCAGCAGCTCCTCTGCTTCCCCACTGGCCTCACCAAACTGTGCCTGGCCAAGACTGCCATTTCCCCTCGAGGTACTTGCACCATGACCCCTGACCTCTGACCCTCCTCAAGTGCTTCCTGGGATGTCAAGCCCCAGAGGTATACCCACATACTCACACACCATCCCCGGGATCAAGGAAAGGGAAGGAGCCACACTTTGGGAGTGAGGGATGGTTATGTCCAGAGGGGAAGAGGTGGGGAGGGGGGCCAACCCAGCCCAGTGCCCGCTGTACTCAGGGCTCCAGGCGCTCAGCCAGACCTTCGGGGCCAACCCAGCCTTTGCCAGCTCCCTTCGATACCTGGACTTGAGCAAGAACCCTGGGCTGCTCGCCACAGACGAGGCTAACGTGAGTCCACAGAATGTAGCCTCGACCCCGGCGGAAAGCCTGCTTAGGCTTCAGAGCCTGAGAAGTCTTCTGCTCCGTGCCACCCAGGTGCCACCGTCCCTTCCCCTGCAGCCCCTCTGTCCTTCCTTCTCCAGGCCCTCTACAGTTTCCTGGCTCAGCCCAATGCTCTGGTACACCTGGACCTGATGGGAACTGACTGTGCCATCGACTCGGTAAGGGTTTAGTGATGGGGTGCCAGCCTGAAGTGATTTGGGGAGGCCAGATCCTGAGTACAGAGGTGGGCAGAGCTGTCTGGATGACTTCGGGTTCGACCAAATTATAAAACAGTGTCACATACCTCATACCCAAGTGGCATTTTATCTATGTCACAAGGTTGTGCTGGCTGTGCCTAAAAGCCAACCCTTAGCCAGGCTCGGTGGCTCAGCCTGTGATCCTGTGCTTTGGGAGGCTGAAGTGAGTGGATTGCCTGAGCCCGTGGGTTCGAGACCCG
>NW_007258730.1:65931-69103 GCF_000164805.1 Carlito syrichta
AAAAAAAAAAAAAAAAGCCAGCCTTGTTGCATTCCCCAGCTATGCGCCCTGGTGCAGGGCTATGTCCACCAAGGGGGAAAGACACTTTCCCTAAATTGAGCAAAGGCACCTTAGGAATCAGTGGTGGCCCTGGCTTTATACACCCACTGCCTGTGAGCCGCTCCATGCCCCCTGGAAGCCGGACAGAGAGTAGACCCGCTTTCCACAAATGGGAAAGTTGAGGCTTTAGGAAGGACAGCCACAGTGGGGTTCACACACACTGACCACAGAGAGTGAAGAGCCCGTCCTTGCCCCTCCACGCCCTTCCGCCCTTCCGACACCACCACGTCTCTCCCCACAGCTTCTGGGTGCCCTGCTCCACGGCTGCTGCTCCCACCTTACCTACCTCAACCTGGCTCGCAACAGCTGCTCCCACAGGTGGGAGCAGGAGGGGATGCAGGCAGGGATGGGACAAGCCTTGGCCGTCCCTTTCTCCTGATGACCCCAGGGGTCTCCACAGGAAGGGGCGGGAGGCCCCACCGGCCTTCAAGCAGTTCTTCAGCAGCGCCTATACACTGAGCCACGTCAACCTGTCAACCACGAAGCTGCCCCTGGAGGCCCTCAGGTCGGGTGGGTGCAGGGTTGAGGGGGGCGTCCAAGGGAACCACGGGGGAGCAGGGGAGGGGTAAAGGTGAGCCTACCGACCTTCCTCTCACAGGGCGCTGCTTCAAGGCCTCTCCCTCAACAGTCACCTCAGCGATCTGCACCTGGATCTCAGCAGCTGTGAGGTGAGCCTCCAGTCCTCCAACCCGTCTGCCTGTCTCCTACCCATTCCTGACTCAAGCCCTGCTCCATCTTGCCTCTGTGCCACGCCTCTGCGACACCCTGACCTGACCACGTGTTCACTTTCCCTCTCAACCTGAGACCTGTGCCCCTCTTCCCAGAGGCCTTCACTTTCAGTCTCCAGTATCTCCACCCTTAAAGCTTTGGGATGGGAGATGCCAGACTTGCCCACCAGAGGGCAGGAGCGAGTTGTCTTAGGAATAGCAGCCTTTTTGGCTGAAGGCTGGGGAGAGAGCCCTGGAGACAGATCGGTGTGGAGAAAGGGCTCCCTGATTTTACATCCAGGTCCTGGTATGACCTTGAGACCTCGCATGACTGCCCTGGTCTCTACACGCTAAAGGTACCCTGTCCCCCCCCAACCCTCTGCCTTCCCCACCCTACCTTGTCCCTGCAGCTCCGCTCAGCAGGAGCCCAGGCTTTGCAGGAGCAGCTGGGGACCGTCACCTGTGTGGGCAGCCTGGATCTGTCAGACAACGGTGAGTAGAGGGTGCCCCCTTCCCTGGGGGGCCACGAGGGAACAGGGGCCTGGAGTGTGCAAGAAGGTCTCAGGAGACACCAGCCAACCTCAGGCTTCAAGGAGAGGCCTCTCCCTTCTACTGACTAGGGTTTGACTCGGACCTCCTGACACTGGTGCCGGCACTTGGCAAGAACAAGTCCCTCAAGCACCTGTTCCTGGGCAAGAACTTCAATGTCAAGGCCAAGTAAGGCCCCTTTCCATGTCCACAGACCCTCATCCCATTATGCACCCACCATTCCCCATGGTCATCTCTCTCCTCCAATATCACGGCCCCAGCCTCCTCTCCTCCTGGTCTGAGCTCCAACTTCCCACAGGACCCTGGAGGAGATCCTTCACAAACTGGTACAACTTATCCAGGAAGAGGACTGTGTGAGTGCCTGGGCCTGAAAGGGGACCTGCAGTGGCAGGGGACTGTGGGGACTGGTCCCACCCAACCCCTGGCTTGCCCACACAGTCCCTGCAGTCCCTGTCGGTGGCAGACTCCCGGCTGAAGCTTCGCACCAGCATCCTCATCAATGCCCTGGGCAGCAACACCTGCCTGGCCAAGGTGGATCTGAGCGGCAATGGCATGGAGGACATTGGGGCCAAGATGCTGTCTAAGGCCCTGCAGATAAACTCTTCCCTCAGGTGGGGCTCTCGCCTGGACCTTCTGACCCGGAACCCTACCCCCACCCACTCCCACACATTCTCCCTGTTTGCCTCAATGCTCTGTACCCAGCTCCCAGAAGACCCCCGGCCCCAGAACCATCTCTGAGTGAGCCTCATTGTTCAGAAAAGTGGGGCGGGCTTCAGAGAGGGTTGTGACTCTGGCCCCTAATAGGGACCTCGAGGGAGGGATGACAAATCAGCGCTTGCCCTCCCTCCAGAACTATCCTATGGGACCGGAACAATACATCTGCCCTGGGCTTCCTTGACATCGCAAGGGCCCTGGAGAGGTGAGTGGACCCTGCCCCTGCCCTGCTCCAAGGCCCCAGTCTCCCTGTGCCTGGCTGGATCAGTCCTAAACTACTCTAGCCCAACCCCAAGCCCCTCGACCTGTTTGCACAGAAATGTTAGGGAGGACCATGAAGGAGGGAAGTGATGAGCCAGGAGTGGGTGTTGCTGACCGACAGAGGCAGGGCCTCCCCTCCTCACCTGCTCCCCCATCCAGCTGTGCCACTATGTCCCACAGCAACCACACGCTGCGCTTCATGTCCTTCCCCGTGAGCGACATCTCTCAAGCCTACCGCAGCGCCCCCGAGCGCACTGAGGACGTCTGGCACAAGGTGGAGGGTGCTGTCCCAAGCAGGGTGGGACAGCAGGGGGCAGGGGACAGCCCACATCCCCAGGCCCTGACCTCATCGATCCCACCCCCTCCAGATCCAATGGTGCTTGGTGAGGAACAACCACTCCCAGACGTGCCCTCAGGAGCAGGCCTTCAGGCTGCAGCAGGGCCTGGTGACCAGCAGCGCCGAGCAAGTAAACGTTTCCCTCTGGGACACGTGGGGTGTACCTGGGGCATGCAGGGCACAGGTGTGATGTGGGGCAGAGCATGGGGGGCATGAAGAGGCATTGCGTGATGCCTGTCACTGGACTGAGCATGTGGGGCAGCGAAAAGAGAGGACATGTGGAATATGGGCCCCAGACATATGTGGGTACACAGCAGGCAGCCCCCAGACAGGGGGTGCACAGGACTCAGGGAGCTCGCCTGGACATTGAAGAAGGCCATACCAAGGAGAGAGACCAGGTCCTGCAGAGACATCTCCACCACCACTGCCAGTGCCAGTGCATTGCCTGAGAGGTCCCACCTGGGAAGATATGGAAGCAGAGGTTCCCCTGACCCCCCCCCCCCCC
>NW_007258731.1:0-3621 GCF_000164805.1 Carlito syrichta
TGAGCCACTGAGCCCAGCTCAGCCTTTTATTTCCACCATTCCCAGCTCTCCTTTGCTTCTGTTTTTTATTTGTTTTATAGCTTATAGTTGAATGTTGTTGGGAGTGATGCAGATAATGCATATATACCACCTGACCTTGGAACATTGTATTCAATAAAAAGGAAATCAGATAAAAAATGGGGGCTGATATAGTTTTAAATTATGTGGTTCCTCTAAGAAACAAGTAAAGAGGAGATTGGGGCATATGTTATTCATTTTCTTGATGGCAATTTCTTAACTCCCTTCTAAGCCACAACTCTGAATATCTGTGAAAAATATGTTGATTTAGTCACAATATCTGAGAAGCGAATGCACAAACTGGAAACAAACAAATTCATGCTGTTAGTTTTGACAACATGGGTGACTATTAAATTATGTGAATCACATTTTTTTAAAATTAACTTGAGAAAGAGGATAAAATTATTAAGTTAAACATTTAAGAGTTTTCTTTATATCAACAATTCAAAAGCATATATAAAAATGGCCAACAAACATATAAAACTACTCAACATCACTAATCATCAAAGAAATGACAATGAATATTACAATGAAATGCCAACTCATGCCATTCAAAATGACTATGAATAAAGAGAAAACAATAACAGATGATTACAAGCATGTGGAGAAATCAGAACATTATACACTGTTGGTGGGAATGTAAATTCGTACAATATTATGGCAAACAATTTGGAGATTGTTCAAAAATAAAAGCAGCACTACCTTTAATCTAGCCATCACACTACTGGGTGTCTACAAAATGAAAACCAATAATATTAAAAAAAACACTCACTTATACATTTTCTGTTGCATTATGCACAACATCAGAGATATGGATGCAATCTGTGTCCATTAACAAATGCTTGAATAAAAATGTATTATGCATTTATATTATGCACATACACCATAGGTATTTGTGTTTATATATATGCATACACACATACACAATAACACACACAGACACATACTGTGAGAAACCCTCCACAACCCACAAGAGCAAATCATGACTTTTGCAGTGACCGGAGTAGACTTGTACGCTATTAACATAAGTGAAATAAATAAGCAGCAGAAAATCATATGCCACATGTTCTCATAGTAAGTGATAAATAACAGGTACAAATGGACATAAAGAGTGAAATTACAGACCTTGAAAACACTGAAGGGACAGAGAGTGGGAGGACGGTGATGTATGAGAAATTATTTAATGAGTACAATGTACATTTTTCAGATGATGGTTTTACTTCAACCCTGAACTTCACTACAAGGCAATATATACATATAACAAAAACATGCTTGAATACCTTGAATTTACACAAAAAATGTAGACAGTACAGAAATTTTTTTAAGTTTAGTATATTGTTTAAAAACTTAAGGATCTTGTGAAAAATACACTATTTGTACTTTTAAAGCTAATACAATCTATCATAATGGCTAATTACATGAGAATTTTTTATTTTCTGTGAGAAACTTCTGGCCTCTCTCATACATGAAGCATGGATTGGAGTCTCCCGTAACAGCAGTGATCATCCATGGGTGACAATGAAGGGCTCAATGTTCAAATATAAGTAAGTTTTTTGGAAAGGGCTATAAAGAGAAAAAATATATAAAAGGAAGAAATTCAAAGAATAATATGAATAAGCGTATGTTGATTTTTAGACATGAGGAAAGATTTTGGAAGTTAGTACAGTGTTGAAATAAATATTACATAATGTGCTACAGTACAACCCTTAAACTACAATTTTCCTCTCTATGGTTTCATTGCCCAGGATCAACCTCAGCCAAAAGTATTACTAGAAAATTTCAGGAAGAAACAACTCATGAGGTTTAAATGTGAACTGCTCTGAGTAGCAATATCAAATCTTTTGTAGTATTGATCTTTCCCACCTGAAACACGAATCATTGTTTTGATTGGAGGATCCATACTGTGTATAGTAATTGGTGTCCGTCACTTATAGTCATCTAGTTATCAGATCCACTGTCTTTATAGTGCTGTGTTACTTAATAAGTACTTAGTTTACTTAATAAGAGCCTTAAGTGCAAGAGTAATGATGTAAGCGTATTGCTATAATTATTATATTAAATTATTGGATATTGATAATCTCTTGTGCCTAATTTACAGGTATGTATGTATAGAAAAACATAGTATTTACTCATATGAGAATTGGCACTATTCATCTTTTCAGGAATCCACTGGAGTTAATGTCGCCCTCTAAGTATGGAGGAGACTTAAGTTTTGTTTAATAACTGACTATTATAATGTGATAAGTGTTCTAACCTCTTTTCAGGGTATTATTTTCTTAAAATACATGAATAATTCTCTTATTTCACAGATTGTTGCCCCAAAATAAAATGAACTGTGGCTTTTTCTTCACTACAGGATAACAGAATATTTTACTCAACGCAACTGTGCAAAGATACGCTTACAACTACTTCAGACAGACAAATGTGGAGTTTCACGACTATATAGTTGTAAGCATACGTTTCAGAATTCAAACCCCTGAGTATGGAGTCTATCAGGAAATTTTATATTTTATGAAATAAAAACAATATTTTGATCACATAAGTCTGAAAATGAGTTATGTTGTTTGTTTCAGCAATGAAAATAAATTTCAAAATGAGTTACTAAAGAATAATATGCACACCACCAAGAGCAGATATCGCTGCTGTTGTGCCTGACTCCTTTTCCTGGACATTAGATTTGTGTCATTAAACCTTTCTAAAAGTTACATGTTATGTGAGTCTGTTTGTGTGAAATATGAAGAATAGGCAAATCCATAGAGACAGAAAATAGAATAGCGGTGGCTAAGGGCTTAAGGTGAATTAGAAAGTGACTGCCAATAGCTACAGTGTTTTTTGTTTGTTTGTTTGTTTTTGATAGTGGTCTTTGTTGGAACTCAATGAATATATTAAAATTTTTAAGTGGATGAAATTTATATTATGTACATGACACCTCAAATAAAAAGTAAACGCTCACTTTTTGTAGTTTATAAATTGGTTAATTGGGTTTCACATGAATATGTCAGATGTGCTTCCCTAATCTTAATATGAAATGGGCATATTACTCATTTGTCAAGAAATATATAAATAATAACATCAAAAATCTCTCCTGAGATTTACATCTGGGACTGCATTATATCTGTCACATAATTTTTAAAGATTATGGATCTTTATAGTGTTGACTTCAACAAAATTCAGGCTGTGATTCAATGTCAAATTTTCTTTAATTTCTCTCTATCACACATTTTGTAATTTTTTAGTTTTGAAGTCACACAGTAATATCGGTATTTTACTTTCTTGTTTTTGTAAATGGCATCTTTATTTTAAAATTTATTTTAGAAATGTGTGTTGCTACAAGTGTAAATACTGATAAAGTTTGCATGTTGATCATATATTCAGTTGTTTCATTGATTTTATGTATTAACACTATATTTTCAAGTATAGATTGTTCTGTATTTTCTAAATAATCAGCTATTTTATCTGTAAATAATTACACTTTTATTTTCTCTCTCTAGGTGTAATGATTTTCTTTCTTGAAATAGTTTCACTGCAAGGGGTTTATTTCCTATAAATAGAAGGTACAATAAA
>NW_007258731.1:4527-5687 GCF_000164805.1 Carlito syrichta
GAACCATTTGGTCATGATTGGAGGCGAGTCAGAGAGACATGAGGTTGCTGCCAGTGGCTAAAAATTGTAAATTGTTGTGCCAGCTTTACTAGCAGGACCCCAAGAAATGTCAGTGTTTTGGAGATTGATTTTTCTACACAAATAAAAGTTTAGTTCCTTGTGGCACAAAGCATTTGTTAGAGTGTACCTAGCCATAGTTAAATATATAGCAGGCTGACTTTTGCTGTTACATGATTTCTAGGAAAAGATTAGATATTAGTTTTAATATGTAGATTATGCTTAATTTTGAAAGGTCATGGATATTCAAGTATAGGGTTATGGTGTTTTTGTGTTTTGAGTGTGTTTAGCTTTAAAGGGATAATCGCATAAGTTTTTTGCTCATAGCTTTAAGGAAAACAATTGTATCTAATAGTTTAGAAATAAGAAGAGTTCCTGAAAGGTTTTACATGACTGTCCACCTAACTGCAAAAATATGAGAATAATACTCAGAAAGTTGCACATGACCATCATTAATGTTTTAAGAAACCTGTTTTGGATAACTTGAGTAATGTCAAGAAAAGGTTTTTCATGTATGTCACCCAAAAGGTTATTAATAAAAAGGTATATAAATCACAGATTTACTGGCAATAAACGAGCCGTACCACACAAGCACTGTGTCTGTGTCCCCCCGTTCATTCGCTGATGCTGCTCATCCTTTGGGAAACCCTGAACCTGCTGGAGCTGGACTCCAGTAAATTATCTTCAAAATGTTTTGTGTTTGTTTTTTTTTTCTTTTCTTTTCTTTTATTCTCTTATTTTTGTGTAAGGAGTCTTACTCTACCTCCAAGACTATATTGGCACAATGATGGCTTTTTGCATTTTCTAACTACTGTACTCAAGGAATCCTCTCTCCTCAATCTCTGTAATACTTGGTAACACATTACATGCTACCACAAGGAGTAATTTTTTCTTTTCTTTCGTTCCTTTTTTTTTTTTTATTTTTGCAGAGATATGTTACCTAGGATGGTTTGGCTTCCTGGATTCAAACAATCCTCCTACCAAAACCTACTAAAGTGTTGGGATAATAGATATGAATCTCTGCTAGGACTTATTTCTTCCATATTTTCTACCAGTCTTGTGTCTCTAAAAAAGAATCACAATTGTTATTGTGTAATGCCCCT
>NW_007258732.1:0-8694 GCF_000164805.1 Carlito syrichta
TAGATAGCTGCCTAGCTAGCTGACTAAACTAGGTGACTTAACTAACTAGCCAGTGTCCAGCCAGCTGACTTAATTAGCAAGCTACCTAGCTACCAAGCTGGCTAGCCAGCTGACTTACCTAGGTGACTTAACTTGCTAGTCAGTGGTTTAGACAGCTCAGTTAACATAACGATTTATCTACCTAGATAGCCAGCCCTCGAGTCAGCTGACTAAACTAGGTGATTTAACTAGCTAGTCAGCTGACTAGCAGACTGAATTAACAGCTTAGGTACCTAGCCAGTCAGCTGGATAGCCAGCTGAGTTAACTAGCTAACTACCTATGTATCCCTCTGGCTTACCAGCTGACTTAACTACATAGGTACCTAGGTGACTAGCTGCCTAGTTAGCTAACTTAACTAGGTTACTTAACTAGCTATAAAGCAGGCTAGTCAGCTGACTTAACTAGGCAGCTACCCAGCTAGCCAGCTGGCTAGCCAGCTGACTTAACTCGCTGAATTAACTAACTAGCAAGCTGACTTTAGCTGACTTAGTCAGCTAGCTACATAGCTGGCCAGCTGTCTTTTCCAGTTGGCTTAACTAGGTAGCTATCTAGATAGCTATCTAGCTAGGTAGCTGACTTAAGAAGCTGACTTTACTAGCTACCTAGCTACCATAACTAGCTGACGAATATAGCTAGCTTCCTAGCTAGCCAGCTGACTTAACTAACTGAAATAACTTGCTAGCCAGCTGGTTGCCAGCAGACATCACTAACTGACTTAAACAGTTCGTCTGCAGGCTAGTCAGCAGACTTAACTTCCTGGCTACCTATCTAGCGAGCAGGCTAGCCAGCTGACTTACCTAGCTGACTTAAGCTAGGAAGCTATCTAGCCACCTCACTTAACTTGCTAGCTATCTATGTAGCCAGCAGTCTAGCCAGCTGACTGAACTACCTGACTTGAATAGCTATCCTTCTGGCTAGCAAGATAACTTGTCTAGCTAGCTACCTACCCTGCCAACTGGCTAGACAGAAGGCTAAACTAGCTGACAACCTGTTAGCCAGTTGACTAGACAGCTGACTTAACTAGCTGACATCATTAGCTTACCAGGTAGCTATATAACTGACTTAACTAGCTAGTTACCTACCAGCCATTTGGCTAACCAGCTATCTTAACTAGCTGAATTACCAGTTAGCAAGCTGGGTAGACAACAGACTTAACTAGCTCGCTACCTAGCTAGCCAGCTGGCTAAGTCAGCTTAAGTAGCTGGCTAAGTGAGCTTAAGTAGCTCACTTAACTGGCAGCTTCCTAGCTAGCCAACTGACTTAAATAGTTAGCTAACTAGCTAGCTATATAGTTAGCCAGCTGACATAAATAGTTAGCTAACTAGTTAGCTACCTAGCTAACAAGCTGACTTAAATAGTAAGCTTCCTTGCTAGCTATCTGACTTAACCAGCTAGAAAACTCGTTAGCTAAATCGTTATCTAACGTGCTAGCTAGGTGACTTAATCATCTGTCTTATCTGGTTAGCTAATGAGCTGGCTAGCTGACTGATCCAGCTGAGTTAACTCATTAACTATCTAGCTAGCTAGCTGACCATCCGGCTGACTTACCTCATTAGCTAACTAGCTAGCTAGGCTACTCAACCAGCTGACTTAACCTGTTAGTTAACTAGCTAACAATCTGACTCAACCTGCTGATGTAAACATTTAGCTAACTAGCTAGCTAGATGTCTTAACCAGCTGACTAATTTAGAAAGCTGACTTAACTAGATGACTTAGCTAACTGACTTACTACTTGACTCGCTGACTTAACTGGGTGACTTAACTAGTTAGCTAGCTGATTAAACTACCTGAGTTAAATAGTTAGGTAACTATCTAGCTGAATAATGAGCTGACTTAACTAATTAACAAACTAATAAGGTAGCAGACAAGTATCTGACTTAATTAATTAGGTAACTAGTGAGCTAGATGACCTAACTAGTTAATTACCTAGCTAGCCTGTTAGCTAGTTCACCTAACTAGCTGTCATAACGAGTTAGCTTACGAGATAGCTAGCTGAATTAATGAGTTGGTTAATGAGTTAGATAACTGTTTTAACTAGTTGGTAATCGAGTAAAACAGCTGACTTAACTAGCTGGTTACCGAGTTAGCTAGGCAACTTACTTGTCTGATGAATCAGCCGCCTAGTTAGCTGGGTTAACACATTAGCTGACTTCTCGTCTGACCTGATAGCTGCCTTAACAAGATGGCTGACTAATCAACCGACTATTTTGCTTGGATAACTAGTTGCCTCAGGAGCTGGACCCATAGTTAGATCAATTAAGTAGTTGGCTTCCTAGTTTGCTGGCCTAATTATTCGACCGACTATTTGGACGAATAATTAGCTGACCTATCTAGTCTGCTGAATATTTAGCTGACCTAAATTGTCAGCTGCCATGTTGGCCACCAGTTGGGCGATTGGTTAGCTGACTTAACTAGTTGGCTGGCTAATAGGACGGTCGGTTAGCTGACTTAAATATTAGTCCAGCGTGGGATCCGACAGGTCAGCTGACTTAACTAGTTGGCTGGTGAGTGAGCCGCCTGATCAGCTGAATTAACTATTTGACCTGCGAGTGAGCCGACACATGTGTTGCCATAACTAGTTGACTGATGAGTGAGCCGATTGGTGAGGTGACTTCACTAGTCTGTGGGCGAGCAAGATGACTACTTTGCTGATCTGTTGGCCTGCGAGCCAGCTCACAAGTTAGTTGAACTGTTGGCTGGCGAGCATGCCGAAGAGTTTGCTTGTCTGATAGCAGGTGAGCTAGCCAACTAGTTAGATGACATGATGGAAAACGTTGGAGCCCACTAGTTAGCTCACTAGCTACCTGAATTGCTACCAGACTAGTTAAGTAGCTAGATGATTTGCTAGCTGGCATAACTAGCTAGCTGACTAGTTAGCTGAATATCTATCTGACATTACTATCTAGTAAACAAGCTATCTAGCTGTATAGCTAGCTGACTTAACTAGCTATCTAACTGACTAGTTAGATGGCTAGCAGACTTAACTATCAACCTGACTAGCTAGCTGAATAACTAGCTGACTTAACTGGCTAGCTGACTAGCAACCTGACTAGGTAGCTGACTGAACTAGGTACCTGAATAATTAGCTTACTTGCTAGCTCACTTAACTAGCTAGCTGCCTAGCTACCTGACTTAACTAGCTGAATAACTAGTTGTCTGGCTAGCTTGCTAGCCAGCTGACTTAAATAGCTAGCTACTTTGTTGGCTAAACTACTAGCCAGGTGTCTCAACTAGCTAGCAACCTGGCTGGCTAACTGGCTAGATAGCCGGGTATCTAGCCAGCGGGCTGGATACCTGGTTAGCCAGCGAACTTAAACAGCCAGCCAGCTGGTTGGACAGTGAAATAGCCAGCCAGCTTAAAGAGCCAGACACCATGCTGGTCAGCCAGCTAGACAGCCGACTTAACTAGCTGGCCACTTACCTGACCAATCTGCTAAACTGCTGCTTAACTGGCCAGACACCTAACTATCCAGCTGGCTAACCAGCTGTCTTAACTAGCTGACCCAACTATATAGACATCCGACTAACCAGCTGGCTTAACTAGCGAACCACTAAGTGAGCCAGGTGACTAACCAGCTCAATTAACTCACTGACTAAACTAGCTAGCACGCCGGCTAGCTAGCTGAGTTAATTAGCTAGTTACCTACCTAGAGAGGTGGCTAGAAAGCTGACTTAACTAGCTGACTTAACCAGCTAGCCAGCTGGCAAGCCAGCTGACTTAACTCTCTAGCTACCTAGTTAGCCAGATGGCTAGCCACTTGAATTAACTAGCTGATTTAACAAACAAACCAGTTGGCAAGCCAGCTGACTCAACTAGTTGACTTAACTAGTAAGGCAGCTGGCTAGCCAGCTGACTTAACTATCTGACTCCACTAGATAGCCAGGTGGCTAGCCAGCTGACTTAATTATCTAGCTATCTATGTAATCCGCTGACTTGCCAGCTGAATTAACTACCTAATACCTAGCTAACCTGCTTGCTAACAAGCTAACTTAACCAGCCGGCTGGCTATTTAACTACCTGCCCAGCTTTCTAGCCAGTTTAATTAACTAGTATGCTACATAGCAGGCCAGCTGTCCTTCCAGCTGAGTTAACTAGGTGATTTATCTAGCTAGCCAGGTGTCTAGCCAGCTGACAACTAGCAAGCTACCTACCTAGCCAGCTGGCTAGTCATCTGACTTAAATCGGTGACTTAACTAACTTGCCAGCTTGCTAGACAGTTGACATAATTAGCTAGCTACTTAGCTTGCAAGCTGGCTAGCTAGTTGACTTAACTAACTGACTTAATTAGCTAGCTAGCTGACATATCTAGCTTACTTAACTAGCTAGCTTCCTAGCTTGCTTGCTGACTTAACTATCTGAAATAACTAGCGAGCCCGCTGGCTACCCATCTGACACAAATAGCTTTTTAACTAGCTAGCCAGCTGACTAGACAACTGAATTAACGTGCTGACTTAACTAGCTAACCAGCTGGTTAGCCAACTGATTAAATTAGGTGACTTACCTAGCTAGCCAGCTGTCTAGCCACCTGACTCAATTGCCTAGCTACCTAGCTAGCCAGAAGCCTAGCCAGCTGATTTAATTACATGACTTAACAATATAACCAGCTGACTAGCCAGCAGACTCAACTACCTATCTACCTAACTAGACAGCTGGATAGCCAGTTAACTTAACTAGCTGACATGACTAGATAGCCTAAAGGCTGGACAGCTGACTTAAGTAGCTACCTACCTACATAGCCCACTGCCTTGCCAGCTGACTTAAGTAATAACTATCTAGCTAACCTGCTGGCCAGCGAACTTACTTAACTAGGTGACTTAACTAGCTAGTCAACTGGGTAGCCAGCTGGATTAACTAGATAGCTACCCCGATAGGCAGTTGGCTAGTCAGCTGAAATAACTAATTGTCTTATCTAGCTAGCCAGCTGACATAAATAGCTGACTTAACTACCTAGCGATCTAGTAGCCAGCTGACTTAACTACATGAGTTAAGTAGCTAGCTACCTAGCTAGAAAGCTGGATGGGCAGCTGACTTAACTAGCTGACATAACCAGTTAGCCAGTTGACTAGCCAGCTGACTTAACTAGCTAACTTAACTAGCTATCAAGCTGACATAACTAGATGACTAAACTAACTGCCTACCTAGCTATGCAGCTGGCTTAACTAGGTAAAATACCTAGCTAGCCAGATGGCTAGCCATCTGAATTAACGAGCTTTTTGACTACCTAATCAACTTGATAGCCAACTGAATTAATGTGTTTACTTAACTAGCTAGCCAGCTGTTTGCCAACTGACTTAACTAACTGACTTAACCAGCTAGTTAGCTGGGTAGCCAGATGACTAAACATGCTGGCTACCTATATCACCAGCTGGCTAGCCAGCTGACTAACCTAGATGACTTAAGCTTGCAAGCGGGCTAGCCAGTTCACTTAACTATCTTGCTAACTACCTAGCTAGCAGGCTAGCCAGCTGAATTAACTAGGTGCATTGAAGAGCTAGCCTGCTGGCTAGCATGCTGACTTATCTAGCTAGCTACCTACGTAGCCAGCTGGCTAGACAGCTGACTAAAATAGATGTATTAACCAGCTAGCAAGTTGGCTATCAGCTGACAACTCACTGACATCACTAGCTACTCAAGTAGTGATCTAGCTGACTTAACTATCTAGTTAACTACCTTGCAAGCTGCCTAGCCAGTTCTTTTATCTAGCTGAATTAACCAGCTAACCAGCTAGCTAGTTAACTGACTTAACTAGCTCACTACCAAGCTAGCTAGCTGGATAGCCAGCTGACTTGACTAGCTGACTTAACCAGCTAGCTACCTAGATATCCAGCTGAATTAAATAACTAACTAGCTAGCTACCTAGCTAGTCATTTGACTTAAATTGTTAACTAACTAGCTAGACACCTAGCTAACAAGCTGACTTACATAATTAGCTGCCTATGTAAGTCTGACTTAATAAGCTAGCTAACTAGTTAGCTTACTCATTATATAGCGTGCTAGTTAGGTGACTTAGTCATCTGACTTAACTCATTAGCTAATGAGCTAGCTAGCTGACACGGCCAGCTGACAACTCATTAGCTAACTAGCAAGCTAACTGACATATCCAGCTGATTTAACTCATTAGCTAACTAGCTAGCTTGTCTATTCAAGCAGCTGAGCCACATGGGAGAGCCTGCTTTATTCCATGCTCAGGAACCGGGCTTCTTGGTTAATGTCTACCTTTAAGTCTCTGAGTACAGAAAGCCCTTATCAGGACAATATCAAGGACGGTTGGTGGCTGGAGATGTTAATGCCTGGAGGAACTGACCCTAGTTGTGCGACTAGAGCTTCACCACTTCTCAACGTACCTGCTTGCCCCTTCAAGGATACGGAAAAGGAATGGTCACTCATCTAGTGAGACACTGAATTCGCAAAATGGAGAGAGTACTTATAACTCTAAAGTGGACTATCCTGTACCCAGTAAAAGACTATGTATTAATGACTGGGGTTTTTAATGGCTATACACTTGCCACAGCTAGGTGACATTCCAATGTATGGGTTCCTCCAGTACTTTTCATCAAGTACGGTATCCACCAGATTATTCAGCCTCATCTATTGAGAGCTCTCGCAGCCCTTCAATCAGTCAGCCTGTTTAGATCTGTTGGACAAACTCAGTCATATCTTATTAGAGCATACTTACAATCTCCTTATATATTTCTTATTTGGAATGAATATCAAACTGTAAAAATTGTTTATCGTGCTTATGTTTACAGGATATCTTGTACTGAATGCATTTTACTAATTGTTTAACCAACGTCTTATATGAGGGATTTATCATTCTTAAGCAACTCCCCTATTTGATAGTCCCCATATCTTTGTCATCCCGTTGATATGCTGAATATGGTTTGCAGACATTGTATGAGGCTAATGCTGTGTTAGAAAGACAGAACATGTTTTTAGCTACTTTAATTTTAGGAATTACAGCATTAATAAGCTATTGCTACTTGAGTAACAGTTTCAGTTGTAACTCTATCTAAGGAAGTTCATACAGCTACCTTTACGGATCAGATATCTAAGAATGTTTCTATTGCATTAGCTACTCAGGAGATTATAGATCAAAAGTTAGAGAGTAAAGTTAGAGGAGACAGTTTTAGCAGTAGGACAACAGCTTGTAACTTTAAAGTTAAAATTGGCTCTCTGATGTCACTCTCCAGTGCCACTATGAGTGGATTTGCCTCATTCTTTGGAGGTGAATAAGTCTGTCCATACCTGGGACAAGATAAAGAATCATATCCTTAGAATTTGGAGTCATTCAGACTTAAGTATAGACCTTACTAAGTTACATCAAGACATGCAGGATATGACTGCTGCTGAAAAGCAGTTCCGGTCCTATGAAATGGCTAACTCCATATTTAATAACTCTCATTGTTTGTTAATCGAAAGTCATTATTGTCTATACTCATTAAAGTGGGAATTTGTGGGACAGTGATTCTCGTGTTGCTATGCATACTTCCAAGTTATTTTCAAGAGTACTGAAAGAAGATCATTTCTCAGCTCAACACTGCGTTTCATGGTTTTGTGCTAAAAAATAAAAAAGGGGGGGATTTTGGGAGCCGGCCACGGAGGCCCACTGAGCATTAGGTATTAGAGTGGGCCATGGACCCTGAGGCTGCTGGGATGTGTTTGGGAGCCATTGACTCCATTTTCCTCCTTCTTTTACCATGCAGCACAAGCAACCTAAAGGAACTCTGCTGGCCTAAGCTGAAGACTCTATGACTGTGACAGGCATGGCTCACTCTAGAAACCCATTGTTCCTGTTTCCCATAAACTGTGGTTTTCGCTTAGGTATTAGATATAATTCAAATTCAGTTCACATTTAGGATCTTTTATATGTTACAAGCCTCTTTATAAGATTTAAAAGTATATTTGTAGAATTAGTATATACTTACAGAGAGCTGTTTTCAGCTTTTCAATGGTATAGATGACTATCTAGAGTTATCAGAAATGGCCCAGTACAAAGTTTGGACTGGGCCACATTCCTGAGGGCCCAGCATGTACTTTGGACTTGGCTGCATTCTTTTATGCTGGATTTAGCTACAGTTAGTGTAGGGCTTTTCTCCCTATTATAGAAATTGAATTTATTTTATTCATAGAAAATATTGTAGAATAGGTCATGCTAACGTCAGGGAATCATGTTATTTCAAGCATGATCAATCATGATATTTTGAGGTTTAATAAGAATACAGTTAACTTTAGAAATTTCATTGTCTCCATTTTCTACTATTGTGGTTTTGGCCTTAGTACATTTACAGTTTATATTTGGGTTTTATTTTTAGAAGCTTTGTTTCTGATGATCAGCTTTATATATTAGGATCAGGAATTAGAAACTTTCAGAGAAATTAGAATAGATATATAGAACTTTAGAATAGCCATTTTATTAAGAGATTGTAGTCTATAGTTCCAAAAAGTGGCCCACCATGAACCTTGGCCTGGGCCACATCCTATAGAGCCCAGCGTGATCTTTGGACCGTGCCACAATCTTTAGGAATTGCTTTAAGCTATAACTAAGAGCTTCCATAGCATTGTGTAAGTAGTATTAGCATAAAATAGAAAGGTAACAAAGTTTAAGTTAGTCATTATGGTTACTGAGTGAGCTTTAGTAGTTATTGATTATCAG
>NW_007258733.1:0-825 GCF_000164805.1 Carlito syrichta
CCTGAACCCTTGTTTAGCTGGGCAGTTCCTACTAATATGGCCAGGCTGCCCACAGTTATAACAAGTTAAAACTGAACTGTTTTTTGATCTATTTTTACCATTTTACATTACCTGCACAAATTGTGCATAAGTTTCTCCCTTCAAGGTGGCGGCTATTGGCATACCCTGCATAAGGCAGGGTTACTATCAGCACACTGCCTGATATAATCAGTTAATTGTCCTGTTCTTCTAATCGGTCTAATCAAAGCTTGGCAAGTACTGTTGGCATTCTCGAAAGCCAACTGTTTAATAAGGATATTTGCTGCTTCTGCATTAGAGATTACTCTATTTACTGCTGTTGTAAGTCTAGAGAGAAACGCCTCTTAAGTTTCATCTGTTTTCTGCTTAAGATCAGATAGTGAGGCAGTCTGACTAGAATTAATAGGTAACTTCTTCCAAGCCTCACTTGCACAAGAATTTACCTGGAGTAAAACTTCCTTGGGTAAGATTAGTTGACTGTCAACTAACTCATATAATCCTCTTCCTAACAGCATATTGCTAGAAATGTGAAACTGATTTGGATCCCTCTGCTGGTTAGCAGCCTTCTGGATCTTTACCTGATCTTCAAATTCAGTTTCCAATAGTAAATAGGCTCCTCCTGACCAACAGCTTTTAGCCAGTTGTCACCAATCTTGTGGTGTCATCCACCTAGTGGCAAATTCTTCTATAATAGTAATAGTATAAGGAGCTGTAGGACCATACCGAGTACAAGCCTCTTTAAGTTCCTAATTAATTTATATGGTAGCGGCTCCCAGTGAGGTGCCTCGTTTACTGTGCCTTCTTCCA
>NW_007258733.1:2114-14684 GCF_000164805.1 Carlito syrichta
TCAAAAGTGAGCTTGTGTTCGTCTCGGTCTCAGAGTTTTTATGTTTGAGCTTATAGGAGCGTAATCTGGTTAGTGCTGAGTAGAAAGGGGGAGGAAATGGGGTCAATAGCTCCCAAATGCATCCTAGTGGTCTCAGGGTCAATGACCCTTCCTGATCCCTAATGCTCAGTGGGCCTCTGTGGCCGGCTCCCAACATTCAGAGACAAGTAAATTGATAGGGTGATAAAAATCATGGTATTTGGGAGCACAAGTAAGGTAGCTGTGCTCTCTGAAGCTGATCTACTCAATGTCATTTCCTCAGTGTGTTTTTTCCCCTCTGCATAGAAAACTAACAGACCATGTACGAAGGAGGTATTGCTGAACTATTGGAAGAGACAGAGTGAGGCTTATGTTTTAGGTGGTTTACCTTTAGGAAGTCTTGGAAAGTGTGTGTTCTACTGCACTCAAGGTGAACTTTTTGGAACTGAGCACTTGGAGTTATACGCTCAGGGTTTCAGAGCCTGTCTTTTGAGAGACTCAGGGAAGAGCAGGTAATGGAAGGCATTTCTCTATCTCTTTCAAGAGAATCAAAGCTCTCTCAAATGGAGTGTCCTGAAAGGGCCCTGGACACAAAGAGTTGCAAATCAAAAGACAATGAAGTCTATAAATCAGTTTCTCCTCTCAGGTATATGCTTTTTGTGTTGGAGAACTGGAGACAAGCCATTTTAAGGAGTAAGAAAACAAATTTTCAACTCCGTAGCCACTTGCCAAATATTATAGTGCAGGAAAAGGGCACATTCAAATATTGGAGCAATAAATATTTATCAAATGTAATTTACAGTGTTAGTACTGGCACTTTAGTAATTTACAATTTGTATCTGACCTTGTGATATTTGTCTAGTAAGTGACACAAGACATATACACAAAAAGTCTATACAAATCTACAGCAACCTACACCATCTACCAGTCTGTCAGTTTCGGAGATCAAGGCATCTGATTTTTTGTTACTGTGAGATGTGGACATTTTAGTGTTCTAGATTGCTCAAGAAAAGGAAGTGAAAAGAACTGCAGCAAAGTCAAGGAGTATCTTAGCACCAGAAATGTGTGAATGTGTGTGTGAGTGTGTGTGTGTGTGTGTATGTGTGTGTGTGTGTGTGTGTGTGTGTGTGTGTGTGTGTGTTATACAAAAAGTTTTGCTTTATTAAAGCACAAATGAGCATATGAAGGGGAATTTCAAAGGGTAGAGTTTGGGGACGATTTTTCAGGGTATGCCAAGCTGTATCAACTTAGCACTCAAGCAAAAGATAGCTAGTGAATGGGGGTGTGTTACAGAGAAAAATACCAATATTAGAAACCCCCAATACGATACAAGAAGATCTTGTCAAAACCTACCTAATATCTTTCTCTGGAGAGATAAATTATTATCCTGGAATACAGGAAAGTCAGCTCTAGGGAAAGAAGGATCTCTATTTTTTCAAGACTATGTGTTTCTGGAGCAAATTACGTTCTGAAATGTGTGAGGCCTGTGGAGGCTAGTCACCGAGAACAAGACTTCCCTCTAAAGTCTCCTATTCCCACTAATCTGGTCCAGACATTGCTCCTGGGTGCCATCTTCCACCCCACCACCCCTGCAATATGGAGATTCATCCACTCTTCATCATGTGGACAGTGAAATATATCAGGAAGCCAGACACATTTGAATTTCAGAGAAAAACCACACTTTTTTAAAAGTAGAAGTATGTTCCGTGCAATATTCGCGACATACTGATGCTAAAAGTATCCTTTGCTTATTTGAAATTTAAATATAACTAATTTGTGTATTTTATTTGCTAAATATGGCAATCTTCATTAGGCTACATAAAACAAATGAAAAATGTGTTTTGGCACACCTAATTTGAAAAGATCCTTGCGAGCCTCTGGAAGGGACTAGTAATCTTTCTTTTATTATTTTAAATCACTTTTATAATAGAGGACCTCTCAAATTGTTCAAGTTTCCGGTCAAAGAAAACCTATATCATCCCTAGGCCTAATAATATGGTTGGTTATACTTATACTAACTAGAAAATATGTTTTCTAGAGGATAAAACAAAGTATCATCTGAGTGTGAACTGATGCTCGGAACACACGGGCTCCTTTACCGTTGAGCCTTTGGGACAGCATCCTCAGGAAAAAACATGGTGAGGAGGGCGGGGGTGGGCTTAATAATACTGTAATCCCGCGCCTTTGGGAGGCTGAGGTGAGCAGATTGCCTGAGGCCACGGGTTCGAGACCCGCCTGGGCAGTGAGACCTCGTCTCTACAATAAATCAAAAAATTAGCCGGGCGCGTTAGCGCATGCCTGTAGTTCCGGCTACTTGGAAGGCTGCGGCAGAAGGATGGCCGGAGCCCAGCAGGTCGAGGCTGTGGTGGCCGGGAGAGGCCACTGCACTCCAGTCTGGGCGACAGAGTGAGACTCCAACTCAAAAAAAATATAAATAAATAAATAATAATACCTACGTGCTTGTATGGATTATTCTAGTCTGTAAGGAAATAACTCAAAGACTGCATTTTTAAAACCATGTGACGTCTTTCACTCCACTCAGCAATCCTATTTATCATATCACCCTTACACCACTTAACAAGATGCAAAGACGTTGTTTATTAACATATTTCAATATTTATCAGTTTTTCCCCGCTAGACCACAAGCTTCACTAATCTTGTCTTTTTGTTCACTACTCTACCTGCAGCACCTAGCAGAGAACCAGGAACATGGTAGGCTATCAAATATTTGTCGAAAGAACAAATGGATTAAATATATATACGAGGTGCCCTTTTGTGTTAGAGACTATGCTAAAACCTGGAACTCCAAAGTTAACAAAATGACACGCACAAAGTTTAAAAGGAAGTCAAGAAGATGGTAATATGTGGAATGAATATTCATAACCAGAACTTAGGGAACACAATGCTTTTCAGTGTCAGAAGAATAAACAAGAAGATCCTCAATTTTAATTACTTTGGTAAAGAAAGTCATTGGGTTTGCCTTTTGTCTTGCCTTGTGTCGAGATTCTACAGAGATTCTAATTTGTGCATCTCCTTTTATGGCATTATCATCCATATATAACAAACCCTTAACCTTAAGAGAACATTTGACTAGTTCTAATTGCTTTCTGACGACCTAACACTAACTTGTCTTTTCATTGGAAACCCTTATGAAGTCATAGACTCAGACTTTCCATACCTTCTGTTCAACTGCAATTATCTATGAACCTGGGAAAAGTAGTCTCCCTAGGCAGGAAGATGCTGATTCAGACCTTAAGATAAAGATTCCAATAATTTACCCTTATCCTACTCTCTAGATTTATAATATTTAAATCAGCCTGCCAAAATTAATGCTTCCCTTTATTTCACCTCTTGTATTGCAAATCACATACCAAGGTTCACCTTGACAGTACCTATAACAGCTGGTGACTGAATGCAATAGTTTCTCTACAGATAATACACAATACTTAATTTTTTTTCTCATTTTTTGTTTTAAAGATGTAGGGTACAATTCAGGGTTAGGTATACAGTTGTTCATTATCCAGGTACCCTTGTCAGTGAGGTATGCCCCCCTTCCCCTGGCAGTTTCCCACCACTGCCAAGTCCCTTCTTATAGTAATCTGAGAATTGTACAAGATACGCAAATGAGTGAGAGCATGGGATACTTAGTCCTTTGTTTCTGTGATAGATCACTCAGTATTATCGACTCTAAGTCCATCTAAGCTGCTGCAAAGTTCATAATTTTGTTCTTCTTTATGGCTGCATAATATTCCATCATGTATATGTACCACATTTTTTATTATTTTTTATCCAGTCCTCTTTCACTGGGGAGCTCAGTTGGTTCCATGTTTTTGCTATTGTAAATAATGCTGCAACAAACATGCATATACAGGTATCTTTTACATAGAGTGATCTGAGTTCCTCTGGGTATATTCCCAGTAGGGGGACTGGGAAGTCTTATGGAAGGTCGATTTTTTTTATTTTTCAGGAACCGCCACACTGTGTTCCACAGAGGCTATACTAGTTTACACTCCCACCAACACTGTAGAAGTGTTCCCTTTTCCCCGCATCCTCTCCAGCATCTGTTGCTTTTTGAGCTATTGATGATGGCCATCCTGACTGGTGTTAAGTGGTATCTCAGTGTAGTTTTAATTTGCATCTCCTTGATGACTAGTGAGTCTGAGCATTTTTTCATGTATCTGCTGGCTGCTCATATGTATTCTTTTGAGGTGTCTATTCATATCTTTTGCCCAGTTTGTAATGGAGCTGTTTGGTTTTTTTCTTGTCAGCACATTTGAGTTCCTTGTAGATCCTAGATGCTAGGCCTTTGTCATATATACAGTTGGCAAATATTTTTTCCTAGTCTGTGGGCTGTCTCCCCTCTCTCTTCATGGTTTCTTTGGCTTTGCAAAAGCTTGTCTGTTTTATGAGGTCCCACTTGTCTATCTTGTTTCTTATGGCCTGGGCACTTGAGGTTTTGATCAGGAAATTGTTGCCTGTTTCAATTTCCATAAGGGTATCTCCCGCCTTCTCTAAGGTTCTTATAGTTTGAGGTTTTAAGTTTAAGTCTTTAATCCATTTAGAGGTGATTTTTGTGTATGATGATAGATAGGGTTCTTGTTTTAATCTTCTGCATATGGTCAGCCAGTTTTCCCAGCACCATTTACTGAATAGGTTTCCCTCTCTGCAGTGGTTGATGGCAGAGGCTTTGTTGAAGATGAATTGGTTGAGAAATTGAAGTTTTGCTTCCAGAATCTCAATTCTGTTCCATTGGTCTACATGCCTATTTTTGTAGCAGCATCAGGCTATTTTGATTATTGTGGCTTTATAATAAAATTTAAACTCGGGGTGTGTGATACCTCTTACTTTTTTTTTCTGAGAATTACTTTGCTATTTGTGGTTATGTTTCCATATGAATTTCTGTATTTGTTGTTTCCAGGTCTGAGAAGAAGGCTGCTGGTAATTTAATGGGTAATTGGGTTAAATCTGTAGATTGTCTTGGGTGGGATGGACATCTTAACAATGTTGATTCTTCCAATGCATGAGCATGAATTGCAAAACACTGCTCAAAGAAATCAAAGATGACAAACACAAATGAAAAATACAAGCCGGGCTTGGTGGCTCAGCCTGTAATACCACTGAGGTGAGTGGATTGCCTGAGCCCATGGGTTCGAGACCCGCCTGGACAACTTGGTGAGACCTCATCTCTACAATGAATTAAAAAATAAGCCGGGTGTGGTAGCATGTGCCTGTAGTTCCAGCTACTCGGAAGGCTGAGTGGAAGGATTGCTGGAGCCCAGCAGGTCAAGGCTGCGGTGGCAGGGAGTGGCCACTGCACTCCAGTCTGGGCCACAGAGTGAGATTCCAACTCAAAAAAAAAAAAGAAAAAAAGGAAACATTAAACTCTACAAAATCATATCTAATCACTTATTGACACAACAATTTAAAAATATTCACTCAATATATAATTTATTTATTTCTGAAGAGAGAACAATGGCTGAATAGAATGCATATATTATTTTAGAAAACCTTTTAGGTACAGATATGCAGCTGGAATTGCAAAGACCTCACTTTGACACATGGAATACTGGTTTACATCTTGTAAGTAGGGCACCAAGTATTTAAAGACAATTTGTATTAGCTATTCTTTTTAAGGAGGACACATTTAGTAATATTTAAATATTTTCTTTGTAGGTGCTGAAAGGAGTAGATGTGTCTCATCAAATTTAAAAATTAAAATAATCAGCCAAAATCCCATCCTACTAATTGAGAGATAATTTACACCTCCTCATAACATTTTGAGGCTGATAACTTTTAATGGGAATGGCATTGGTGTGTTAAAGCTGGCTCAAACCTTTTCTTGAGAACCAGTTGGAAACTGCCTTGCAGCTTCATTTTATCTTTCTTTCTCTCTTTTTCTTTTCTTTTTTTTTTTTTTTGAGTTAGAGTCTCACTCGGTTGCCCAGACTGGAGTGCAGTGGCCACACCTGCAAACTCAACCTGGTGGGCTCCGGCGATCCTTCTGCCTCAGCCTTCCAAATAGCTGGAATCACAGGCGCGCGCTACCACACCCAGCTAGTTTTTGATTTATTGTAGAGACAAGGTCTCGCCAAGTTGCCCAAGTGGGTCTCGAACCCGCAGGCTCAGGCAATCCACTCACCTCAGCCTCCCAAAGCCTGGGAATTACAGGCTGAGTCACCGAGCCCGGCTCTCTCTTTTTCTTTACTTCTCTTTATATTCTTCTTTCTATTTTTTGTGAAAGAGCTCTGAAGTGTCATGCCAATCCATTTAAAGTTTCCTACTTTATCTGACCATCGGTTTCCTATTGACAATATGGACAAGAATGATTATTTGGGTGATTTTGACTTTCACACAACCAATGTGTCACTATGGGGTACATTTGCCCAATGATTTGCCCTCTAATTTGAGATCAAAACAATGCATACTCCATTATACTTTTACAGTCTGACATTCGAAGTTTACTTTTTCTACTTACCTTGTTTTAATGTGAAATTCATGCACTGGCCAAAAAAAAAAAAAAAAGCGGTGCTACTTATGGCGATCGAAGTTGTCCATTTATAATTGTGACATTGCAATTTGTAGTGAACTGAGCAGTAGTGGACACTGAGAAGATCATCACTTGTGTCCTCTGTCACTCCAAGTCCACCCTGATGCAGTGGCTGAGTAGCCATGAAAGCTATGCCAACAAGTGAATATACTGTGTTACCATAAAACTCTGTTTATAGATGTTGAAATCTAAATTGCATGTACTTTTCACATGCCTCAGACTATATGTCTTTTGGATTTTTAAATGTTTAAAAATGTAAAAGCTATTCATTGAATGAAAGTCCTACCCAAACAGGCTGGTGGCCAGCTTTAGTTTGCAGACTCTTACATAGATCCATTCGTTTTTATGCTTCTGAGAGTTGTTTATACATATATTCTTTTAATTTACTTAAATTGTTCTGCTTAATTTTCATTATTATCCAGTTCATTTTCTTTGGAAACCTGAGGTGCCAAAACCTTCCCATCAAAAATGGTAATTGCAATGGAGTGGAGTATAGTACCATCCATATACCTCATACTCGGCGCAGGAGACGTATTAAAAAGGCAGTTTCAGTGTATATTAGACAGTCATTTCTTCTGTACCCATGGAAACTTAAAAGTTTTTGGAGTGCTTACTGTCTTGGTAGAAATGTGGGAAATTAGCTAAGAATAAACTGATGTATCACTTTACCATATTATGAATCCTTACCCTTAACTCTCGTAGGAATCTTATGGAAGGGAGGACTGCTTGAAAAATACCAAATATTTTTATAACAGTGTCTGCTCTATCTAGGTAAATAGGTATCAATTCCCTTAAGAAGATTGTGAATAGCCCCAATTTCCAAGCCTTTTCAGTATTTGTAACCTTTACTGCGTAACAAGCTCTAGGATGAATCATATGATATGTGTTGGTCAATGGAATGCTAGTAAGCATGATTCAAAGGAGGTTTGAAAAAATCCTTGTGCAATTGGACATTTTCTCTCTTCTGTGTGTCTTTTATCTCTGTGAAATAAATATTTCTAAGTTATCTCATTGGTCAGAGGGGAGCGAAAGACGTGTATATTAGACCTGTTGAAGTATGCTCCCAGCCAACAGAAAAAATGGACTCCATGGCTGAGGTGCTCAGAGTTAAAACAGAACAAAGTGGTCATACCTGGGTAGGGAGCAGCCATGTGCTCTGTGTTTCCAATAAGATGTTGCAAAAGTAGCACATCTCCTTTCCTACAACCAAGGCAAATCCGTTCTCACACCCCCTTTTGAAAGAGACTTCTGACAGAGTTCTGGTGGCTTGGAAACCAACCAGTTAGAGCTCATCTGCTCTGAGCAATCATGGTTTAGTTGTATCAACCAATCAGGGCGGTGATGAATTAGTGCTGCATTTCAATTCTTCATTTGCATAAACAGATCTGATTGAGACCCAGGGAAAAATTTTGCTGTAAAACTTGAACTCTCTGTTCCCTGGAACGCACCTTTGTTTTACACTGAAGGCTCCTGGATTGCAAATTGTTCACTGAAATAAGATCTCTTTCTTCCATATTCCTTTTCAGAGAATACTCATTCACAAAGTCAAGTTATTCAAGTTCCCCTAGATGAGTCCATTTGGTATCAGCCACCACCAGTTGAGATTTGCCAATTCTCTGCATCCTTAATAATAAATAATAATAATGATTATTTTTTAAGTCGTTGAATTTAGTATTGCTTTTAAAAAATGCTCAGTAGCAACAGCTAGTTCAAAAATAATAAAATGTAACTGCCAAAACCTACTGGGCATTTACTCTCTCTCTGCAGCTATGTATTATTTGGTTTACTCTTGATACAAGTTTGTGAATATAGTGCCATTATTCTTTTCTTAGGGATGAAAAACATTATAGAATGCATAGCAAAACTCTTGCAAGCCTAAAATTTGAGCCCAGGTTGTCTGAATCAAGAACCTGGGCTCTTTTATACTATATTTTATACTCTTCTTTCCTTAGAAGCCAGGGAAGCTATACTTCTTTGTCTTCAAAATGAAGATTCAAGATCTTCATGATCTTATCAATAATACTTTCAAAGGTATATTTAGAAGAATGTTTATATCTTTTATGGAGTGTTTTAATAAGTAGATTGACTGGGCGTGGTGGGTCAAGTCTGTAATCCCAGCACTTTGGGAGACTGAGGCGAGAGGTCTGCCTGAGCTCAGGGATTTAAGACCAGCCTGGGCAACTGGGCAGCTTGGTGAGACCTAGTCTCTACAATAAACCAAAAAAATAAGCCAGGCATGGTAGCACATACCTGTATTTCCAGCTACTTAGAAGGCTGAGACAGAAGGATCACCTGAGCCCAGCAGGTCAAGGCTGCGGTGGCCATGAGCATGCCACTGCACTCCAGCATAAGTGACAAAGCGAGACTCCAACTGAAAAAAAAAAGCAGATTAACTCTATTATGGTATTTTTGGACTTAATACACTAAGATCCTTCAGTAAATTTATCTAGTATCAATTTACACTAAATTATGCCCTCAATGAAAATATAACCTACCATATTTATAAGATAGATAGTTATGCATTGAAGATAAAATTCTGTGCTTGACATGTGTATATTAAACTTGAAATAATACTAATTAACTTTCTCAATACCATTTTTAGCTACACATGTTTAATATATGATATATTTGGTATTTCACAGGGCTAGTCATATTCTACCTGGATGAAGTTTAAATTATTCCTCTGAGCATAAATAATATATTGTTCCCACCTAATGCAACTGGGCAAAGCTGTTGCTAATTCCCTTAAGGCACTAGCCAATTTATCTCCATTTTCTTTGAATTCTTCAACGTCTTGAACAAATTAATCATGAGGTGTAGCTATTACTGTTAGTAGCAATAATAATAATAATAATAATAATAATAATAATACCGAGCAGTAACTTTTTATGTTTGACTCATTATCCTACCCACAGTGTCTTTCTCTTCCATGTCCACCTGTCAAAAATTGTACAATTTTCAAGACGGAGTACAGATGTGTCAGTCTTGTTGAAACTTCCTCTGATTTCTTATTCTAGAAGTTCTCTCTTACTTCTTTGAATACTTTTAGGGAGTTCCTAAGGGTTATTTGAGGATGCTTTACATGTTACAGCTTATGTTTTTCTCAATCTAATTTTCAAAGACCTGAAATCTATAGAAAGTTGAAAGAATAGTATAATGAATGGTTTTATACCCTTCACTTAGAGACACTCAGTTTTTCTTATTTATTTCTATAGGAATTTTTGTTACTTTTTGTGCTGAATATCTGAAAGTAAATTGAAGATGTCGTGGCACTTCTTCCATAAACACTGCTGCATGTTCTTCCTGGAACACGATGATCCTCCTATATAATCACAATACCCCTGGCACATCTCCAAAATTTAGCATTGGCATGATTATGTTAACTAAAATAGTATCTTTATTTAAATTTCTCTATTTGTACCAATAGTGTCTTTTACATCTGCACCTGCTTTACCCTGGACTTAATTGAGGTTTATGCTTTTAACTTATTGTTATGTATCTTTGATGTCCTTTTTATATTATGGCGGCCTCCAATTTCTGCCTTATCTAAGATATGCAAATGGATATACATATTTATGTATCTATATGTGTGCATCTATGTATATATATATTTTGAAAATCTAGGTCAGTTGTTTTACTTTTTATGGGGGGGAACACAAAAAATCGTCTATTGGGTATAATGTGCATAGGTGGGGGTAATAGGTACTCTCAAAGCTCAGACCAAAAACTATTTGTATCCTCCAAGGGTATTGAAATTAAAAAAAAAAAAAGATTCAAGTTAGACATTTGGTAACAAAACTATCAAGCTATTTTAGCACAATAGAAGACTCATGATATTAGTATTTCCACTGTCAGTGATGAAAAATCTGATCATTTAGCTAAAATATCCTCAAAGATTCCCCCCAAATTTATTATACCATCTAAATTAATAAGCAATTTATAAAGTGGTGTTTTGAGATCGCGTTTATATTTTACATCTTAATATTGCTCACCAAACTATTTTGTGTTCATTGATGATCATGCTTGAATAAGTTATACATTTGATAATCAAGCAACTCTTGCTTTCTACCTTACGTGTGTTAGAGCAGTCATCAAAATGTAGTCCCAGGAGCATAAGTGTCACCATCTCCAAGGAATTTATTTTTTTAAAAAAATAAAAATTCTCAAACCTACTAAATCAGCATCTCTGGGGGAGTCCAGAAATGTATACATTAACAAGTTAGTCTTCCTGGTGATTCCAATGTGTAACAGAGTTTGGAATATAATGTTCTAAAACTAATCTTATTCTCAAAGTTGCCATGGCCCCCATCTGTACGTATATATATGTAACTGACAACAAATTAGATCAGCTGTACCTCAAGCCTTTGACTTCCTCCTTAGGGCTTATCTGTTTTTATGTAGGATGTTTGCTCATCCATCTCCAAACTTGGAAGGGCCAGGAAGTTAACTTATGGTACAGCCCTTGAACAATGAGGTATGATAGCCAGTAGATAGATATTCCTCCTCCTTACCACTTTAATCGTCCAATTTACGGGTGCATTTTGCATAATCCTTCAGAGGACCAATGGAGGATGGAGCCCCTGTTAGCGACAGTGAAAATCAGTATAATAATGTACTTTTACATGTTTCCTCATTTTTCTTTATACCCTTTCTATATCCCAATTTATTTTCCTTGGACTTACTTCCCATTATAATCCATCTTCATGAATGCTGTTTTTTCTGCTCTGCTTTCTATGTATAACAAGAGTTAAGAGATTTAGAACCAGAAGAGGCACTGAAAATCCCATCCTGAGTTGGTATGCTGGAACAGAATTACTCATCTGTCAGTGGATCACGTTAAGGACCCAACTACTTGTGGTAATTGGGAAGATGATAACCCCCAAAATCCAGTAGAATCACAAGTATTAGCATTTTTTTCTGGAAGTGATTTAGTTTTGGAGGCAGGTATAGGTTGAAGTATAGGCTTATGTGGTATTGGGACATTTGAAATTAGTGGGAACAGTGGTCAATGCAATGTGAATTTAGATGATTTTTTAGTAATGACTTAAAAGTCTTAAAAAATGAAAAGGGCACATTTAAATTATGGAAATTAAAACTCAAGGCATACTCTAAAAGCCAAAAGGCCTTCACAGCAATGTTTAAAACATTACAGCTACAGGTTTAACTGGCCAAAAATGGGGCCCAAGAATTAATTGTAAGGGTAGTGGAGATATAGAGGATACTGAATGCACAGCATATACAGGTTTCTCACGTCTAATTCAGGTCCCTGAAAGGGAAAGATTAGGAGACCTCTCTCAGAAGAGGATATTTCTATTTGAGTCTCAGATCCTTATGCCTGGAATCTCTCAGCTGACACAAGCTGATCCCACCCTAGGGAGAGAAGAAGATCCCTTCTCCTCACACAAGCTTTTCTTGTCAAGGGATCATGCAAGGGATTACACACTGATGCTTATCCACCTCGAGATTCTCCTCTGCATCTATTAATTGACTTCAGATCAGTAACTGGCCTGGCCAGGGCATAACTTGAGAAATATTGCGATTCCATTGGTGGGGAAAATTAGCCATGTATATCCAGAGACTGGTAACTCCTGCTTAGTATGTTCCTGACAGGACTTGAGTAAACACATATGGGCAGTCATCTTAAAGGCATTGGACAAAAAATGTGGATTATTTGGCTGGCTAGAGAAGAGGTTATTGATTCTTGTGACACAAGGTTGTGTGGACTGGTGTGGACTGACAGCAGGTCCTGATATGGAAGATGTCCAGTTAAAAACTACATGTGAGTCGGGCTGGGTGGCTCAGCCTGTAATCCTGCGCCTTGGGAGGCTGAGGTGAATGGATTGCCTGAACCCGTGGGTTCGAGACCCGCCTGGGCAACTTGGCTAGACCTCATCTTACAATAAATCAAAAACTAGCCGGGCGTGGTAGTGCGCGCCTGTAGTTCCAGCTCCTTGGAAGGCTGAGGTGGAATGATCGCCGGAGCCCAGCAGGTCGAGGCTGCGGTG
>NW_007258733.1:14704-15700 GCF_000164805.1 Carlito syrichta
GCTGCGGTGGCCGGGAGCGGCCACTGCACTCCAGTCTGGGTGACAGAGTGAGACTCCCCCCCCCAAAAAAACAAAAAACCAACTACATGTGATGATGGCTTATGGTGAGTCAAATAGAAATACCTTAGCAGTGAATTATGAAAGTGGCCAGAATTACTTGGCTTGAGTCACAGAAAAAAAAAAAAATTCTAGACCTAGAGAGAGGAAAACTGATGCCCTTTGATACAGACGAAAATGTAAATTCTTCATCCAGTTTTCATATATGAGCCAATTTTTAGGGCAACATTTTGTTGATTGATGGAAAGGTAATCCCCTTTCAGAATGACTATACAATGGCAACATAAATACATGACAAATGTTTTCTTAATATTTTATAAAGAAATATGGCCAATTGACACATTTTACTGTGAGGAAAGGACCATATTCACACCAGTCTAGGGCATACACTATATCAAAACATATAAAGGGCTACAATGTTCTCCTCTTAGGAAGGGGGAGAAAAGAATTTAGGTGTCAAATAGATTTCTTTCCTGAGATACCTCACAGCCAGCTCTGACAATCACTGACCCACTGTATAACATTACAATCTCCAGAGCCTCTAGTGCCTAATTAGCAGACATGGCAACAGGAATGCAAGGATCTTACAAATAAAAGCCATTATGTTAAGCAGGATTAGGAAGAACTCTTGAATCTGTCCTCTTCCCCAGCTACCCACACGGCATCTTTGGGGGAATGCCACCACATTAAAGACACAAAAGATGTGGAAGTGGAGTTCGTATCCAAACACCATTCAATTCCTCTATTTAGTGTCTGGAAAAAAATACGACAACATTAATCGTGGAGTATCATGGTGGACTACCATAACTGTAAGGAGTAGTCCTCATCATAGCAGCAGCTATAACAGATGATGTGTTTTTACGAGACCAATCAACACTACCTCTGGCATTTGCTATGGTGCAATTGATCTTGAGCCTGGCGTTGCTTTCAATATTTTTT
>NW_007258733.1:15720-16634 GCF_000164805.1 Carlito syrichta
CATTAATCAGTATTTTTTATTATGGTTTTGTGGGGTACAGTTAAGGGTTAGGTGTACAATGACGTTTCATTCAGGCACCCTGTAGATAAGAAGTGTTTTCCCATCCCCCGACAGATATTTGCTACTGTTAATCCCAACCCCCTGCCCCCCATAGTTTCCCAGTACCATCCGTCATTTTCTATGAGCCAATTTTTAGGGCAACATTTTGTTGATTGATGGAAAGGTAATCCCCTTTCAAAATGACTATACAATGGCAACATAAATGCATAACAAATGTTTTCTTAATATTTTATAAAGAAATATGGCCAATTGACACATTTTACTGTGAGGAAAGGACCATATTCACACCAGTCTAGGGCATACACTATATCAAAACATATAAAGGGCTACAATGTTCTCCTCTTAGGAAGGGGGAGAAAAGAATTTAGGTGTCAAATAGATTTCTTTCCTGAGATACCTCACAGCCAGCTCTGACAATCACTGACCCACTGTATAACATTACAATCTCCAGAGCCTCTAGTGCCTAATTAGCAGACATGGCAACAGGAATGCAAGGATCTTACAAATAAAAGCCATTATGTTAAGCAGGATTAGGAAGAACTCTTGAATCTGTCCTCTTCCCCAGCTACCCACACGGCATCTTTGGGGGAATGCCACCACATTAAAGACACAAAAGATGTGGAAGTGGAGTTCGTATCCAAACACCATTCAATTCCTCTATTTAGTGTCTGGAAAAAAATACGACAACATTAATCGTGGAGTATCATGGTGGACTACCATAACTGTAAGGAGTAGTCCTCATCATAGCAGCAGCTATAACAGATGATGTGTTTTTACGAGACCAATCAACACTACCTCTGGCATTTGCTATGGTGCAATTGATCTTGAGCCTGGCGTTGCTTTCAATATTTTTT
>NW_007258733.1:16654-79626 GCF_000164805.1 Carlito syrichta
TGGGCTCCGGCGATCCTTCCGCCTCAGCCTTCCACGTAGCCGGAATTACAGGCACGCGCTACCACACCCAGCTGATTTCTTGATTTATTGTAGAGATGAGGTCCCGCTGCCCAGGTTGGTCTCGAACCCGCGGGCTCCGGCAATCCACTCACCTCAGCCTCCCGAAGCGCAGAATTACAGGCTGAACCACCGAGCCCGGCCAACTTTCAACATCTATTAGCAGAGAACATCAAAAAGCATTTACATTTCTCAATGCAAAAAAGGCTGGAGAACAGATTTGCCCTCTTTCCTAAGGCTGTCACCTTTCTTATTCTGTCACAATACAGCATTTAGGAGTTTTAATCTTCTTGGCATTCCAGAGAACATCACGTCGGTCCACCGCATTGTTGACTTCATGGTAATTGCACGATGTTTTAAGGAAGCTGCAAGTGTCTTAGTTACACGATCACAGCAATCACCCATCTTTTTAGCATCAGAGACCGGTTTCAGGGAAGACAAGTTTTCCACGGTGAACAGTGTGTGTAGGGAGATCAGCAGGCATTAAATTCTCGTAAGGAGCATGCAACCTAGATCTCTCACGTGTGTCGTTCAGAACAGGGCTCACACTCCTATGAGAATGTAATGCCGCTGCAGATCTGACAGCAGATGAGCTTTGCCTGCCTGCCACTTACCTGCTGTGCAGCCCAGTTCCTAACAAGTCATGGACCAGTACTCGTCTGTGGCACAGGGATTGGGTCCCCTGCCCTACAAAATATGTGTTTGGGGGGGGGAGCAAAAAATGAAATATATTTATGAAAAAATTGTGTATTTATTCTTAAATGTTTAAACTTCAGTCGCCTTCAAAGTAGCCTCTTTGATTCACCTATACAGATGCTTTTCCCACTGCTCAAATCGTTTTTGAGATCGTTTTTTTATTGCTTTTAGTGCTTCTGCCGTTTTTTGTTTCACCTCCTCCACGTGGGCAAAATGTTTCCCTCTGAGAAATTTTTTTCCTCCAGGGAAACAAAAGAACATCACCCAGGGTAAGATCAGGTGAACAGGGAGGGTGAGTCATGAGGGTCTGCCATTTTTTAAATAAAAAAACTGCTGAACACTAAGTGCTATAGTGGCAGGTGCGCTTACAAATTACCCAATTGGGCAATGACATTGAGAGAATCTCCCCCCAAAATTCACTGAAGCCCAATGCATCCTCTCACCACAATACTCGCTAGGCCTCTTATGCTGATAGGGTACTGGAATACTTACCTAGAAGGGGAGCCCTGTGCGCTGTGGGGCCCACCCTCTAAAGATAATTGTGGAGTTTTTTGGGTCCCTGTCATATATGTATCATAGGGTGACCCAGAGGGGGAAGCCTGAACTATGAGAAGCCCATCCTCCAAAAGATTATCCTGGGGTTTTTTGGGTCCCCTCATGTATGTATCATAGGGTGGGACATAAAACTCACACAGATTTGGTCTTCCATCCCCAATATGGTGGCTCACCAAATTGAATTACATAAAATTGAAATTGTTTTGGAGCCAAATAAAAGTAAAATATTATACTTTACATCCTTTATCATTAAGAAAGAGGCAATATGTCTGGTGGGGCGATGCAGAATCTGAAGGTGAAATATGCAAACTATTTAAAAATACTGTTCTGATTTATTAGTTGTGTGCCTCAAAATGCTATGGGTGTTGATTGCATCCGAGAGTAAATTTGGGCACTGCAGCCTGTAAAGGTTGTAGTGCCAGTTGACGTAGTTGTTCAGGTCTTGTGTCTCAGAAGATCTGATGCTTCCAGAGATATGAGTGATGTGGACTCTATAGAAAGATCCATAGCAGATTCTTGGTTAGACATATTTAAGGTTCTAGAACATGACCATGTCTTCTACGAGAAGAAAAATTCTCTCATCCTTTGAGAAGCAACTCCTGGCATACGACTAGCCTCTGGTAGAGTCAAGATGCTTTCTCATACACCAAGTGTATATGTGGCTGAAACTCCCATCATCAATTGGGTATTATTAGATATACAAAGTCATAAAGCTAGACTGCATAGAAATATTCCATTCAGGATGGAGCCTGAGCAGACAGAGAAGGCACCATAAGTTATGTGAACGGTGTCCCAAGTCCCTAGTCACATATCCCTTGAAGAAACCTATCAACTTGTCCTTATGGCATCATCAGGGTCTAATTATGATGAATTAACTGGAGACATAAATTGGCCTGGATCACAGATGGTTCAGCTCGCTCCTTGGTAGTGATTAAAAATGACTACTGTGATATGGCTCAAACAAGCAAAATCCTGAACAGAAGTGTTGAAGAGAAAGCATTCCAGTGATGAGAGTTGTGAACCCTGCATTTGGTCTCCATCCTGCGTGGAGAAAGGAGTTAGCAGTGAACTCTTGGGAAGTTCACAACATGGTTGCTAGTCATTGTTTATGTATTTGTTATTTTGCCTTATTCTATTGTAATCTTTTTGACAAAAGTATCAGTTTTTTTGTTTGTTTGTTTGTTTTTTACCTTTCCTATACATTTCTACATTAGTACATAAGGGGTGTGTATTAGTTTTTGTGGCTGCCATAACAAATGTCCGTGAACTTGGTGGCTTAAAATAACAGAAATTTATTGTCACTGTTCTTAGCAGAGAAGTTCAAAAACAGTGTTGACAAGGCCAATCTTGCTCCACGGGATATAGGGGGGAATCTTCTGGGACTCTTCTAGTTTCTGGTGGCTCCTGGTATCCCTTCTGTCTTCCAGTGAGTTTTGGTGTCCCCAAACTCGTAGCAGCATAATTTTAATTTCTGCCTCTGTCTTCTCATAGACGTTTGGTTTATGTATGTGTGTTTGTTTCCCTCGCTCATGAGGATGTCTTCAGTGGATTTAGTTTATACTCCACTTCAGTATGACCTTATCTCAATCTTTGCCTTAATGTCTTCTTCTAAGACCTTATTTCTAAATATAATCACACTCTGAGATTACAGATGAATAAGAATTTTAGAGGAAAATATTTAAGCCACAATTAGGTGATTAATTAATTAGTTAGTGATTAAAACTATGTTTTTCTATTTCTCCAACAGACATAATTTAGAGTTTTAAAAGACAAATTTCTGAAATTTTATTCTTTCTAGTGGACTCCTATGTTTTAGAGCACATAGAGTATAGACGATATTTTATTATTATTCACACAAGTTTAGGCTGCAATTGCCGTTGTAATTTCCTCAATGAAGCTATTTAAATATACTATACAAACTTTAAAGCAACAAGTTTAGTGTTGAAAGGTCTTGAACTACAATCAAGTGACTTAGTTGTGGACTGCAGTAATGGGTTGAATTGTGTCCCCCTCCCAAAAAAATATATCTTTCAGTTCAAATGTCCAGTACTTGAAAATATGACCCTATTTACAGATAGTGTCTTTTTTTTTCAATTTTAAAGATGTGGGCTACAATTCAGAGTTAGGTATACAAAGTTTCATTATGCAGGTACCCTTGTTTAATCTGGTTAAAGTGAAGTCATCAAGGTGCGCTGTTATCCAATAAGACCCATGTCTTCATACAAAGGGGAATTTGAATACAGACATACACAGAAGGAAAAAAGTATGAAAACATGCAATGAGAAGACAGTCATGTGACTGGAGTAATGGTACAAACCAAGGATGGCAAGGATGGCTAGCAATCATCAGAGTCAGACGAGGCAAGGATGGATCCATCACTAGAGTCATCCATTAAAAAGAGCATGGCTTTTCTGACATCTTGATTTCAGGCTTTCAGTCTCCAGAACTGTAAAACAATATATTTCTGTTGTAGGTCATCAAGTTTTTGGTACTTTTTTTTTTCACTTTAGCCCTAGACAACTGGAACTCTAATGTATTATATCATAGACTATTATTCATATGCTGTAATATAAAACAGTTTACTTGTCTTAATGATGTGTTTTAAACAGTTTAATATGTACGTTTGCAGACTGTTTCTAATTGTTTAGTTGGTTGTTAAAATATTCATCACTTATTATTGAAAAACAGAAAAATAATTATAGGGATTTTTACTTTTTTTCCCCTCTTATCGTACCTTTGGTAATACCAGCCACACTTTCACTGCAAGCCTAGAAAATATAATGGTAATTGAATTGAGAAGTGAATTGATCAAATTAAAAGCTAATCTTCCTATGTAATATTTATTTAGGGAAGCAAATAATGACAGGCTGATTGATGTTAAAATCAGCCCAAATTTTATAAGATATATTCAATATACATTGAGAGTTTAGCATGACTAACAATTGTTTTAATAAATAATCACCTGTGCAAGTTATCTTTTGTGTTTAGTTTGGTTTTAATCTAACTACACTTACCACACATACCATTTATTTGTAGACTTTTGTAATTCAAATTGTTTTAATTTTATGATGCATATTTATTTAGATTAATCAAAATGAGCTGATTTGCATGTGTAAATTTCTTATCAATTGAATGCATGAGGCATCAAATCTCATTGAATGCAACTATTCCTGACTGATAAGCATCGGTTCTGTTGTGGAGAGATAAATTTGTTGTATTTACGATTTTTATACAATGTAACCCAATTTCAATCTCATTTGCTACACTTGACCTTTCAAGGAATAGATACTTGAAGTGTCAAATTAGAACTTTCAACCTGGGATATTTAATGTCACCCCAATTTCAGATAATCAATTAATTTTGATTTAGGTATTTTCAAAACAAATAAGTTGATTTTTTGCCATTTTTCTTATCCTGTGCTTTGTTTTGCTTCGTTTTCAACAAGGCTAAAATCATTGTAAGAATTTTGAGGACATTTAAAAGTATTCTTGTCTCATATTTTCCAGCTTTCTTTAGATATAAGCTTACAGTTTTATTTTTAGTTGTGGTGACAAACACATAGCATTAAATTCTTAAACGTTTTTAGTTGTACACTTTCGTTTTAATATATTAATGAGGTTTCTCAATAGATTTACGTGACCTTTTTCCTTTCACAAAGCTTCGATTCTATTATGCACATTCAACATCATTACACCTTTTTCTTCCCCTGCCCATAGTCCCATCCTAGTTCCTGTTTTCATGGTTTTGACTACTTATATACCTATGTAGAGGGAACCACACTATTTTCTGTTTGTGTTTGGTTTATTTTACTTAGCAAAATATCTTGAGGGTTCCACCATGATGTAGCAGGTGAGAGGGGTTTTCTTGCTTTTTATAGATGCATAATATCCCGTTGTATCTATATACCCCATTTTATTCATTTTCAGTCCAATATTTAAAAGTTTATTTCCATTCAATATAATGCTGCTGATTTTGAATCCGGGAATTTTATTCAAGGATTCTAGCAGAAAATTTTATTAAATTCCTTCCAGCTTCTCTGTATTGATCTACACAACTTTACCATAAAATCCTTTCTCTATTCTCCTTACCTATCAATTTCACATTGGTAGCTTAGATCCAAGTGCAGTATACATCTCCAAGTTCTAAATGGTCCTCTAGTCTTTTTAAAAATCCACTGAAAGAACAGCGAACGTTTTCAAATTTAGAAAATAAAATTTCTAGAATCAGTGCCAGTCCAAAGGTTGGCAAATACAATCTGTATTTGCAGGGGGCAGGTGATGTGCCATGTGGTTTTTTAGAAGCACCCAGTCAGGCAACAGTTGTAATGAAGAGGAGGGTGTTCACATATAAGTGCTTAAAACATTCTGAAACTCACTCGTCAGGTAGGCCCCAATAACTGTCCACCTCAACATCAATCTTCTCTGTAAAATGGTGTATCTCTTCTGATAGACGGGTTTGATTCTGATGTATTAAGAGATGTCTGTTAAATGCCCAGCTTCTTCTAATCACTAGCTTTCTCTTAAATGAACAAATCTACTCATTCTTTACTCCTTGGATCATCTAGTGGCTTAGCTTTTCTTAATATCAAAGGCCTGGTGCTGTATATGTGTGTGTATATGTATTACACCTCTCCTCTCACTCTGGCTGAGTAGACAACTGTAGACTGGGACTTTGTCTGGAATTCTTTCAGGATTGCAGCGTTGGTAAGGATCATCCCCAGACTTAGGGGACAAACGAATTTAAGCTTTAAATTCGGGCGCGGTGGCTCAAGCATGTAATCCCAGCCCTTTGGGAGGCCAAGGGGAAGGGATCACCTGAGCTCAGGGGTTCTAGACCAGCCTGGGCAAGTTGGTGAGACCTTATCTCTACAATAATTCCAAATAAATAAATAAATAAAAATAAGTCAGGCATGGGAGTGCACACCTGTATTTCCAGCTACTTGGAAGGCTGAGGTGGAAGGGTCATCTGAGCCTAGCAGGTCAAGGCTGAGGTGGTGGTGAGCATGCCACCGCACTCCAGCCTGGGTGACAGAGTGAGACTCCAATTAAAAAAACAAAACACACAAAAACAAAAAGCAGAAGAGAATTTTGCTATTTTAAAAAATCTTTTTTGGAAGCATTTCTCTAACATGCATTTGGACTGAGAAAAATAATTAATTTTCTGGTTATGGAGTACAAAGTATGGAGCTGGACTGCCTGCCTGTTCAAAATTGGACTCTTATTTACTGCTTCTACAATTCTGGGTTAGTTGTAAATATTGTTAGGTCTCAGTTTCCCCATTTATATAAAGGACATACTTATGGTAGATGATAGTGTTGTTGTATAAATTAGATGAATTAGTGTTCAAAACTTAGAAGAGAAGCTACCACAAACTAAAAACCTCCAATATATTAGATATTCTCTATCAGTACTACGAAAACAAAAGGAAGGTGTAACTTTTTAAATTATTTAAGCCATGTCTGTGAACGCATATGTGCAAGCTGAATATTTGAAACATAATTTTCTATACTTTCTTATGGAATGATGTTGAGAATCAGACTAGACAATATAAGAGAGACAATGTAAACTATTGTATAGATATATGGTTTTATTGTATTATTAGGATCATACAAGAATAAAGATAGAATGGCTTATATGTTCCTTAGGCAGGACACTTTTTTTTGCTTCTTTTCTTCACAGTTGCACTTAGCATTCTCTTAAGACTGATCCTTCTTTATGAAAGTGTTCAGGAGCAAAGAAGAAATCAGGGTAATTTGTTCTCACTCCCTTGGGCTCTCAGAAAACTTGGAGATAAAACTTAAAGTTTTCTTACATTCTACTGAACCTTTGTTTAAATTCTAGTAAAATGCTGATGGAACTATCTTTACAGTCTAACTGATATATAATCAGTGAATTCAAGCTTTTGATATTTTCATGCCAAATATGTGTAAGATATATATTTTGGACAGTAAGAATATACTTTCAGTCACATTTTCTGGAGCCCTAACCAGGAGTTAAAAGATTTTGTGGGCATACTGATGTTTGATATATTATTTACAATATGAAATTACTCATGTTGACTTAATAACATTAAGACATCATTACAAATGATTGCTGGAGTTAAAATACTTTAAAGCATTTAATTTTCAAGTAAGCTCTTTCTATTAACAAGCGAATACTGAACAAATAGCATATCCAGATGCCCATATTTTTACATTAAAAAAACAAAAGCAATGACCCAATTGCTAATTTCTGAGATTACATATACACAAAAGAAAAATAAACATTGAAAAACAGAAATATGCCTTTCTTTGCTTTTTGTACTTAAAAAAATATTTTCCTATTACTTTTTGCAAACGATAGTTGTTTTTATAATTTTTTTAAAACTACAGTGAACTTAAGATCTCCTTTTTTCCTTAGCATTATGAAAGTATCTCTGTCTACCTTGCATCCTCATATTCACATTCAGCTATTTGCAAGTATCAACTGCAAAGAGCCATTATGCCAAGATCAACCAGTCCTGTTCTTGAGAGGCTCAGAAAGTACGCATGGTGCTAAGATGCTTTCATCTTAACGCTCTGCTTTCAGAGCTGAGTTACATATTCTTCCCTGTTTTATACTTTTTGTTTCATGTGAATTTTCTGGTTTGCTTACCAGTTGAAATCTGCCCTACCTTTGCTAAATCCCAAGGCTGAGATTGGGAGAGGGGAGAAGATGACATACTTTGTCCATCTCCTCTTACTTGGTTCTCTAGTTATTTTATTTTGCAAAAGGTCAATGCTTATTTGGCTTCTGATTCTCACTCCCCTGGCATTGAGTGACAATAGTTACAGGTTTTGGCAGCTGATGAACACAGGCTCCCATCCCAGTTCTGCTACTTACAAGCTGTCTGCCATTTGGCAAGTCCCTTAAAATATCTGGCCCTTAATTTACTCCTTTATTAAGTAATTATAGCAATTTTGAAATACCCAGGATTGCTGTGAGGATTTTATTAGGTACTGTATGTGAAATTGTGGTAGGGAGTCAAAACATATTAAGGCAGAGAAGGAGGAAGGCATCTTTTTTCACAATCTACCATGCTTCAAGCCACTCAACTTTTTTTATTTTTAATGTATACAAAATTTAACATACATAAGTGTACTAGGCCAATGACTCTGTGACAAATCCATTGTAGAGCTGGTAATCAGCTTTTAACTGATCTGTGTATGTTTGGGTATTTTAAATCTGAGCAAGGATGAGTTCAGATGTACACAAATCTTGCCACCATAATCTTATGCCAAAAAAAAAAAAAAAAGCAAAAAAACCCACAAAAACCAAAAAATCAAAAGCAAAAGAGGAATAAACTCCTAATTACCATTATGCCATGTGAAATAATTTTGATTATCCAAACTAAAACTTAAAAGTTCCAACCAAAACATCGTCTAGAGCAGCCTTTCATTGCCTAATCTAGGGTTCACCATTCCGCTGTTATATGTTGTTCACATAAAAACACTCATAGTTTTATGAAGATCAGTTTCAACTCCCTACCCTGACACACACACAGTTAGATGAGGTTATTGGGGGTGGCTTTCATAATAGGATTGTGCCCTTATAAGAAGAGACACTAGACAGGCTGCATGTGTGTTCTCTCTCTTCTCTCTCTCTTCCGCCCTCTGTCCCTCCCCCATCCGTTTCTCCCACCCCCATAATGGATACTTGACTACTAGTCCATTCAATGCAATCACAAAGATCAACAAGAACAAGAGCCACCATTCTCTGTGGCTTTTGATGATTTCTCGTCATTATTGGGTTGACCATGGAGAGTTATTTGGTTAGCCACCCATGCCAGTGACCATGCCTGATGACGTAGACATGACTTTATGTCTTCTTAAAACTAATTCTCAACCAAAGAATTTCTCAAGATTCTTCTTAAAAATAAAAATCTGCCACCATTATCATGATAGGATGCTGTTGAAATCATCGCTTAGAGTTTGCTACATTTCAGTTGTGGTTGGTGTGTTCTGTGTGAAAGTGTATGTCATAGTTACATCATTTAATCTATATTAATCAGACAGAGACAGAAAAGGAATTATAGAACGGTCTTGTACTGAAGAGGTAATGTAATTTTAAAATACTAAACCTGGTTGACATCTGGAGTTGTCTGTTGGATTAATCATTTACCTCAGCAAAATTGTTCAGATTTGTGTATGTGGCTCAGCTATACATATCCTATGAGACATTATCACTTATCAGATTTGAAAGCTGCATAACAACCTAAGGGGAAAGTAACTGTAAAGAAAAATAGATTTGTAGAGACTTGGAACCTTCAGGGTATGACAAATCTGTCTACAGAGAATTTGTAAACAGTGTGTAAGGACATTTCCAAATGCAGATAGACTACAGAAATATACTCAATACAAAAATAAGGGTTATATTTCTTTTCAGAAATAACATTCTAGATTTCCTAAAATATAAAAAACAGAAAATATGTTTTATAAAATAAAGATTCTGAGGTTTTAAAGATTATTTTCAGAAACTCGGCAACTTTAAATTAACCTAGAAATGGAATCATCATCCTTACCACTATAAGACTAGAAGAAAAAAATTACTTTCAAAGTGCAAAAGACTATCTTACCTAATAACGTCCACTTCAGTTTAAATATTGTGAATGTCACTGTGTTAGACACTATTGAATGGTTCTCAAAAAGAAATGTCAGGTCTCTCTTCCCTTTTTCATCTCCACTGTGAGGAATGGAAAAGCTAAGTATGCACATTGTCAATCACCATTTTCAGCAGGAAATTGCCATATAACTGTAGCTAGGCTGTATAAGTGAAAGTCTGCTAAGGCTCTTTGAGCGAGGGATCTTTCTGCAAAATATCTTAAATGTGATCACAAAGTCCTGTAAAGTCCTATAAAGACCTTTTTGTGACCATGAGAGACAGGTAACATCTTAAGCTGTTGAACTAACATCACAGCTATCTCACTTCATTTCTCCTATTATACAAGAATAAAAATCTTCTACTTAAAAAATCAAAAACTAATATTAGTGTTGTTTTCTGTCCTTTGTTTCTGAAATATTTTTGGTTCCTGAATTCACTTATATACATGCATTAATTGTGATAAATATGTATTATAGATTTTGAATACATGATTTTTTCAATGGGCATAAATTCAAAACTCATCCTACGTGAACTGTCAAGTTGGTACAATATAATGTTTTCAAAGTTTTCCAGGAAGCCCTAATGATCCCTAGTGTCACAAAATGGGGCGGTATAGACTTGTAGAAAGAATAGGTAGAATGTGGTAAGCTACTCCAATTTCAACAGGAAAAGTTCTACTTTATAGGCTTCCACGTTAGTATTCTTTTGGGGGAAAAATAGAATGAATAGAATATTTCTGAAAGCCACCAGTGGAAGCAAAATAAAATATTAGATTATGAGCTGAACATTCTGAGCTCCAGCCCACCTCCATTTTGTGACTTTTTAGCCATATTGCCTCTAATAAAACAATTTTTAAAAAATACAACGATTTATCCTACATACATTTATATGTAGATATTGCCATGTAATAATATAACAATCTCTCAGAAAAATGTACAGAAAAGACTCTCAAACTTTTAAGTTTTTAATTTAATTTAATTTTTATTTTGGGCAGTTGCGTCAGTGTATAAGATTTAAAATATGACTGATGCATTGCCTAATATTAACCATTGAAGCCAGATTACAGACAAACAGAAATTTCAACAGGTAGATATTTTGACCCTACCTCATATATAAACAAGGACAATTTCATATAGAGGTTGAATCTCTATCTAAAAGGGAGCATAAAGTGAGATGATTTGACAAAGTAATATTTTCTTTATATGTTAATTGTAATAAATATCACATATTTCAATCTTCACATGATACTGGTATCCTTAAATAACCTCTATTAAAAGGATATTAAAATAGAAAAAAATTGAAAAGGGATAATGAATGTGTATAAAAATAATAAAAAGTCATTCATCTGAATACTAAAAATATCTAGTTGTCTTTTAGACACTTTACATGAACCTTAATAGGGTGTGAAATTCAAAACAATCTTTCTCATGCAATTAGTTTAAAAAATCTCCTTTAAATTACTTCATGTCAATTTTAAACTAAAATTAGGTTGAGAACTGTAGGAAGATATAAAATTGCCATAGTAACTCAAAATTGAAAAATGAAATCTTTAGCGAGCAAGAATTTTTCTCCAGCAACAAGGAAAATATTTTCCCCAAATTAAATAATACTTACACCATTACCTCTAATTCTCAAAGTAGGAAATGAGTGAAAGTAGCAATGCCTAACATGTACTTGTGCTGATTCCATGCCAAGGTCTCCAATAATGGCAAGCAGGTGTGACCCAGGTCCGCCAGGTAACTCACCTTGGGAATATGATGGGAGGCATAGTTTTCGTTTTGAAATGATCCCTATAATGCAGATCTCACTACATATGGGAAAGTACAAAACTAGACATTTAAAAGAAAAAAAGTGAATTAGATGCAACCCATCCAAAATTCTTCTACACATTTCTATAAAAGCTCTTATTTCTTTTCTCATGTTTTCTCTAAAAGAGCACATGAAGCAAATTCTCCAAAAAAAGAGCTCAATATCCAATAGATATACAAGACAGATTTTAAGAACACAGCATAAGGCTATATTTTTATATTGGCAATGGAATAAATGAGTGATTATTTAATTTTATCATTTGATTGTCACTCGAATCTTATATCTAATAGGATCAAAAATTTGCATATACAAAATTACCTTTTTGATAATCTCTGCATTTACTCCCAATTTCAATTAAATTTATCTTTTTATCATTTTTTAAATACTTACATTCTGTTCCATAACCACCGATCCATAAACCTTTGTGTATAAATTGATGTTAAATGCTGAAAATAATAATAGGAATGACAAGAAAATGCTCATTACAATACAGTCAATGTTTAAAGAGCTCAATACAAAGCTGTTACCTTTTGTTTATTTATAAATATTGTCCCAAGCATTTAGTCAGAATGGAAAATCTTAGAACTTCTAAGGAATTATAAGAAATAGGTTACAATTTTTATTTTTCTAAAGTCTGTAATTATTTTGGTTTATATAACTACATAGAGAAGCATCATAAGCCTGTATTTTTCTCATTTAAAAAAATTTTATCTGTTGTATAAAACCCATTTGATTCACTTTTAAATATTCTGATGAAACTTGATAAATTTTCAATCAAATATTTCCTGGGTCTTCTGCTAAGCTATTATTTTGGTGGGTATGTCCTCACTCCTTTTTGTATACTACATATTTCTATTTGTTGATTTTAACCTTATATTCCTTGTTAGTTCACCTCAATATGGTGAGTAGGAGGAGAACATCTGAGTCCTTGCATGTCTAAAAATGGTTCTACTTTGCTTCTGTGTTTGATTAATAACTGGTTTTGGAAAAGTTTAAGGCTCAAAGTAGTTTTTTCTATAGAATATGAAGAATGCTTATGTCTATAGGAGTTTATGAGAAATATAGTTGACTGAATGACTTTTTAGACTTCTGTAACTTTCCATTAAAAATGTTTCTAAAAGCTTTTAGAATATTATCAATAGTCAGATAATTAAAAGTTCAAAATGGACAGATGAGTTCTAAAATAACTGCATAAAGAGTTCCACAAACCCATTCTTCAACAATCCAGTAAATGTATTATTTGAGAATAGTAATACAAATGTTAAATCTCTGAAAAAGTGTCCCAAAGACATAAAGCAAATTTTAAAAATTGCATATATGCAAGGACATCCACTAAATCTTGATAAAGATGGTGAGAGTCTGTGGTAATTAAACCATAACCCAGCTCTTCACATCATCACTATATCTCATTGTAACAGAAGCTGTATTCTAAGCAGGTGTGACCAAAGTATAAGGCCTCATTTTCTGCCAACTCAGAGTCAAGGGCTATGGAATCTCCCTGGAGGAACAGGTTACCAACATTTCTGATGTCCCATGTTTCTATGCCTCAAGAATGAAATTCAGGGTACATATGGGTGAAAGATCAGGGGTTCTCTTTCTATAGCTAGACCTACTCAAATTTGAGGTTCTGTCTTAGGTGGGCTATGCAAAGTATAACTGTGATTTGGATAACCTTTGCCAGCACACTCATGAGAAAAGTTTCCACACCAGGAGAAGCAAGCTAAGGAGAGCCATGGCTCCAACTTTGATCCAACAAAATAGTTGAAGGGCTCATGTAATTCTTCTGAGATAAGTAGGTCACTACGTCCCTAGCTTTTGCACAAGTGAAATGATTTTTTTCCTAGATAGAGAAGTAGAAATAAAGAATGAGAGCTTTAAATTGCTCTCCAAAGGAATTTTTTTGGAAAAGAGTATGGTAAATTTAAAGAAAAAGAATGCTTAAAAAAAAAAAAGGTAGCAAGTAAGAGGAGTCTGTTAACTTAATGAGAGCAATATGCTAAATCATAGGGCAGCTAGTTTACCAGAGAGAACTAAGAAAAACCAAAAAATAATCTAAAAAGAACATAATTGGGAAGCACAAATCTCAAATTCTGACCTCTAAATTGCCCCTGAATAGGAACCAGAACTTGACCATGGAGCAATTTAACTGAGGAAAGTGTGAAAAAAATTTATGTTCCAGTGCATTGTCAAAAATAAGTAAATGGAATAGTGAACTTAGTGAAAGCTTACTCCTTAGTATGTTACCAATGGAAGCAGGAAGCCTACCAGAGAAGTCACAGAAAAGACAACCGAAAAGATCCCTCTGTGTATTTAAATGAATCAGTTTCTATCTAAGAGTAATATCCAAGGCTCCACTCTGGGGGAGGGAAAAAAAAAAGACTTTAGTGAAATTGTCCAGTCAAGTCATTATTTAAAAAACAATCAAATGACAACATTCTGGTACAATCAGTATGAGGAATCACTGCAATATAGTGTTGAAAATGCCCAGTTTTAACCAAAAAAAGACATGCAAAGTAATAGAAATTCAGTTATACATACACATATGGACAAAAAGCAGACAACAGTACTAACCTGTAAAAGGGCCCAAGTGTAGGATTTAACACAAAAAGACTTCAAAACAACTATTACAAGTATGTTCAATGAACTAAAAGAAGCATGCCTAAAGAAATAAAAAGGTGTGATGACAAATTCTCATTAAATAAAGTTCATCTATAAAGAAATAGAAATTATAAAAATAATAAAATGAAAATTATGGAGTTCAAAAAATAATAACCAAAATAAAAAAATATACTGGAGGAATTCAATTATAGATTTTAAGTAGTAGGTACAAAAAAAATCAATGAACAAATATAAATAAAAAGTAATTATGAAATCTGAAGAACAGAGTTCAGAAAAATAAATTTTAAAAAATTAAGAGAACTTCAAGGAAATATGGGGCACGATTAAACATGCTAGCCTACATGGGAAGGAATTAACTAGCAGAAGACAAGAAGACAAAGAAACATGGAAAAGAAAACAGTCAAAGAAATAATACTTTAAAACTTCCCAAGTTTGATGAGAGACATTAATGTACATATCCAAAAAGTCTGAAATTAAGGTAGAATAAACTCTAAGATTCTCTGAGTGTTAACTGATAAAATAATGAAATTGTTGTATGCCAAAGACAAAGAGGAAATCTTGAAAGAAACAAGAATAAAATTACTCATTATGTTCAAGAGAACCACAATAAGATTAACAGCTGATTTCTCATTAAAAAAAAAAAATGGAGGCTGAAATTCAGTGGAATTACATAGTTGATGTGTTGAAACAAACAATGAAAAAATCACCAGTCTTGTGTCCATCAAATTTATGTTTCAGATTTGAAAAAAGAAATCTCCAGATAAGCATAAACAGAGAAGTTGTTGTTAGCAGCCCCACCTTGCCAAAATACTAAAGGAAGCTTATCATGCTAAAATAAAGTGACTCCAGGCAATAATTCAAATCCGCACACACATAGAATAAAAGCATCAGAAAGGGTTACTATAAACATATATTGATGTAATTCTGCACTTCACAATACGTGAAGCAAAAACTGACTAAATTTAAGTGAAAATAGATAATTTAATAATGACATAAATTTATTTTATTTAATAATAATTATTATTGCTATTATTGTTATTATTATAAAGATGTGGGGTACAATTCAAGGTTAGGTATGCAAACGTTGATTACGCAAGTACCCTTGTTGATGAAGTATCCCCTCCCTCCACTAGCAGTTTCCCTCAACTTCCAATCCCATGACCCCTCCACTGACAATTTCCCACTACTGCCAATCCCCTTCCAATAGTATTATAATTGTTCAAGATCCGCTTATGAGTGAGAACATATGGTACTCTGTTCTTTGTTTCTGTGATAGATCATTGAGTATGATTGACATAGATTTAAATACTTCTTTAAATTATGGATAGAACAACTAGTCAGAAGATAAAGGAAATAGGAAACATAATCAAGACTATAAAGTAACTAGATCTAATACATATAGAACACTCTACCTGACAATAGTTGAGTATATATTTAGCTCAAGTTCACATGGAACATTGTCCAAAATAAACCATATACATTAGAAATAATTTAGACAAATAAAAATGAGTGCAATGCAAACAAAAATGTATAAGCTAAAGCAGTGTTTAAAGGTAAATGTACTGTAAATATCCATATTTTAAAAACATGTTCAAATCATCATCCTAATTATTCACCTGAAGTCACTAAATAAACAATAAAAACTAAACATAAAGCCAGTAGAAGAAAGGATATAACACAAATCAGAAAATATTTAAATACAATAAAGAATTGAAATAGGTAAAATCATTTGGTTGTCACTCAATTTGACAAAGTCTTGGGTTGACTTGCCAAGTAAAAATGTATCAAAAGGAACTTAAATAATTTAGCATGGATAGTAGAGAGGGAATTACTACAGACATTAGAGCAATTGTAAGAGAATAATATAAACCTATATATGATAAATTATGTAATGTAAGTGGACTCTGTCTTAGTCTGTTTGCACTGCTATAATAAAATCTGAAGCAAGGTAATTTAAAAACAATAATCACAGTTCTGGAGCGACTGAGATGTCCAACATCAAGGCACTGGAAAATTTGTTGTCTGCTGAGGGCAGCTGTCTCCTTCCAAGATGGTGCCCTGATGCTGCATGACAGTGCCCTGATGCTGTGTCTTCACAAGGCATAAGACAGAAGGGCAGATTAAAAAAAAAAATAGAATTAAACATTGCATGAAGTTTCTGTTATAAAGGCCTCAATCTCATTCACAAAAGGAGAATTCCTCCTCAGTACCATAACTTGGGTAATTAAGTTATACAACTAGATTTTGGAGAGGATGCATTCAAACCATTGCAGATTTATTCCTAAAAGCTACAAACTACTAAAACTGACTCAAGAAAAAATAAAGTATTGGAATAGACCTACAACAAGCAAAGAAATTGAATTAGTACCTTAAATATTTTTATCAAGAAATAGTCAAGTCCAGATGACTTCACTAGTGAATTCTACCAAATATTTATGAAAAATTAATACAAATTCTCCATGAACCCTTCCAGAAATTTGAAGAGAAAGGAATACTTCTCAACTCAATCTGTAAGATTAGTGTTGTTACAGTACCAAAAGCAGACAAAGCAAGAACAAGAACAGGAACTACAAATACAATTTTAAATATAGTCAAAAACACCTCAACAAAATACTAGTACAATGAAATCAGGAATATGTTAAAATGACTATTCACCACGGCTAAGTGGGATTTATTCCAGTACTATGAGGTTAAGTTAACAACTATAAGTCAGTTAATGTCATATACCATATCAATACAATAATGAACACAAAGTCACCCTAATGGATGCAAAAACAAATCCCCCCCACACACACTTGACAAAATTCAATATCTCTTCATGATTAAAATAATCCTCAACTAACTAAAAATCAGGGGAAAATGCCTCAACTTATTATGGAATATATGGGGAAACCTGCAAGTAACATTCTAGTTAATGGTGAATTGCTGAATGTGTTCTTGCTAACATGAGAAACAAAGAAGTCTGTCCACTGTCTCTACTTCTCACAAATTTCTATTGGATAATATAGCCAGGACAATTGATCAAAGAAAATGAATAAAAACTTCCACCTGGGAAGAGAATTATTAAAATGACCTCTATTCACAGATAACATAACCTTACATATATAAAATCATAAAGAATCTACTAAAAATTGTGAACCAATATAAAATGGTTCAAAATGATATAAAAATGGTCAATAAACACACACACACATGCTCAAGATTATTTAAGTCACAATGAGATACCATTTCACATCCACTAGGATGGCTATAATCAAAAAGAGTATCAAATGTTGGTGAGAATGTGAAGAAATGAGAACCTGCATAATTTGTTGATCAAAGTGTAAATAAAATAATGCAGTCACTTTAGAAAACAACATTTTCTCAAAATACTAAAATTAGAGTAAGTTTATGGCTCAGAAATTTTACTACTAGTTAACACTCAAGAGCAATGAAAACATACAGACACACACACAAATTTGCAGAATTTAAGATCAATATAAAAATTAATTGCATTTCTATATATTAGCTAGGAACAGAGTTGCAATGAAATTGCAATCAATTGTATTTACAACCACATGTAATAATCAAAATTATTAGAAATAAATGTAACCAAAAGTGTAAACATGTCATCTGAAAATTTTAAGATATTGGAAATTTTAAATAAGGCCTAAATAGATGGCAAGATATTGCATGTTCATGATCAGAACCTTAATGATATTAAGGTGACAATACTTCCAACGTATCTGTGGATTCAATACATTCCCTATAACATCCTAGCTGGCTTCTTTATAGAAATTGACAAGCAGATTGGAAAATTTGTATGAAAATATAAAAAAACTTAGAATAGCCAAATTATCTTGAAAACATATGAACAAAATTGGGGGATTCGCTTATCCCAATTTCAAAATTTACTACAAAACTTCAGTAGTTAAGAGAGTGTGGTCCTAATATAAATATAGATATATAGTTAAATGGAATGGAATTGCAATTCCAGAGATCAACTAACATATTTACTGTTAATTGATCTTTGACAAGCATGCCAGGACAAATCAATGAGGAAACAGTCTTTTTGACAAATGGCTCTAGAACAAGTAAATATCTGTATGGATAAAAATAAAAAGTGGACTCCTGCCTCATAACATACACAAAAATTACTTCAAAATGGACCATTGGCCTAAATGTAAATCTAAAAATATATACCTTTCAGAGGAAAATATAAGAGTAAATCTTCCTGACTTTGGCCCCGACAAATCCTTCTTAGCTATTACACCAAAATCACAAGTAACAAGGAAGTAACAACATAAATAATCAATGAATTTGACATCACCAACAATAGTTTTGTGTTTCAAAGATGACCATCAAGCAAGTGAAAAGAAAACATACAAAATGGAAGAAATGATTTGCAAATCATATATGAAATGTCTACAATATACAAGAACTCTTACTACTCAATAATAGAAAGACATCTAACCCAAATAAAAATTGAAATGCATCTGAATAGACATTTTTTTTCAAATGAGTATATAAAAATGGTCAATTAACACACACACACATACTCAAGATATTTAAAATCACAGTGAGATACCATTGCACATCCACTAGGATGGCTATCATTAAAACGGAGTTGAGTATCAAATGGTGGTGAGAATGTGAAGAAATGAGAACCTGCATATTTTGCTGATAAAAGTGTAAATAAAATAATGTGGTCACTTTGGAAAACAGTATTTTCTCAAAATACTAAAATTAGAGTAAGTTTATGACTCAGAAATTTTACTCCTAGGTAACACCCAAGACAGATGAAGACATACAGACACACACACATACGCATATAAATCTTGTACACAAGTCTTCAGAGATGCATTGCTCATAATAGTCACAAAATGGAAACCACGCAAATGCCCATCGAACTGGTCAACTTATAAGTGAAATGTAGCATATATGTACAATATAATATTAATCGATAATACAAAGAAATGAGTACTTGTCCATCTTACAGGATAAATAAACCTTAAAAATATGCTAAATGAAGAAAGCCAGTCACAAAATACCATGTATTGTGTGATTTCATTTATTTAGAATGTTCAGAGCAGCAAATCTATAGAGACAGAAGAGAAAGTAATGCTTACCTAGGGTTGTAGGATTGGGATGAAATAGACAGTAACCATTAGTGTGTTTCAGGTTTCCTTTCAAGGTGATAAAATGTTCTAGAACTGTGGTGGTGATTGAACAGGTTTGCAGATATATTAAAAACCATTCAAGGATACACTTTAGCTGGTTGTATTGCATAGCATGCTAATATTCTATCTCAATAAAGAAGTTGCGCATGTTTTTAAGATTTTATAAGAATATGCCCAAGATAATTACATTGTATTTACTCTACTTTAAACATGGAGAGCATTTGAACTGAAATTTATTCTCTTTCTCCCTATGTTGAATGCAGTCTGAGAAATGATTGATTCCTGAAACTATGAAGTACATATTTTGATTTCATCCATCTCTGTTATCTAGCAGTTGTGGTCCTCAGATTTACTTTTCCTGATTCTGCATATTTTCACCTTTAAATTAGCATTTTCTGCCTGTTTCATTAATATTGTATCTCCTCAATGCTCTCTGGGATTTTTTTTTTCTTTCAAATTCCTCACTTCCTCTGCTCCTCAAGTTATTTCTTTCTCTGTGTTTTTTGTTTGTTTGTTTAATGTTTGGATAGCCTTGCCTGCTTCTTCCAGGCTACCAATTTTGTATTTTCAAATATCAGGCAAACAACAATGTCCTCTAAAATTTTATCATTAGAAGTTTATCATTAGTAGTTGAAAGTTTTATCATTAGTAGGCTACTTTTAGGCTAACTATACATGGATGTGTCTTTTTGGCTAAAGTTTCTACAAATGCAGAAAGGAAGAAGATTTTTTACTAGAATCCAATACCCACATTATCTCTTTCAATTATCTGCATACTAAAGTCTCAGTTTTTGTTTTGTTTTGTTTTAGATAACTATTTATTTTTTAGTTTAATTACTGATGAAAAATTTTGTGATACTTTGAACATGACCATAGGAGAAGCACAGTTGAAGATTTTGTATTTACAAATTTTGTATTTTCAAATATCAGGTAAACAACAAACTATGTCCTTTAAAATTTTATCATTAGTAGTTTATCACTTTTAAAAACAATGTCAACCTTCAATTATGTCAACCTTCAATTAAACCTCAGCTTCAAGTTTCATTTAATACTTTTCATCAAAGTTGGCCTGATGTCCTCTGAGAAAAAGATTTCTCTCAAGTTCTGCAGGGTAGATTGTGTTTTGTCTCTCTTGAAGTCCCTCCACATATGCTCCATAAAGTGTCAGTTCTCTTTCACCTACCAACATTTTTGCATGATCTTTCAGTCTTCATAAATGCAGTATAATCTTTCTTCTATTGGCATCATTCACCTCATATTTTTATTTTTATTAGTTTAAATATTTCTTGGTTTTTAAAAAACAATTTAGGGATTTTAAAAATTTACAGACACCAAAATAGGTACTTTGTCTATGATATTAACCCTCAAGTTTCTTGGATTTTTTTCCTACTTAAGGGGAACAGTATATAATGATATCATTGTATTTATTTTAAAAATAGTCATGAGATTGAGATTATTATGCCACCCTGGTCTAAAATACCACTTATCTTATAGAAGGCGCACTGTTACAGATGTCACAGAAAAGAAATTAATTTGGGCCGGGCTCGGTGGCTCAGCCTGTAATCCCACGCCTTTGGGAGGCTGAGGTGAGTGGATTGCCTGAGCCCGTGAGTTTGAGACCCGCCTGGGCAGCGAGACCTCATCTCTACAGTAAATCAAAAAATCAGCTGGGTGTGGTAGCGCACGCCTGTAATTCCGGCTACTCGAAAGGCTGAGGTGGAAGGATCGCCAGAGCCCAGCAGGTCGAGGCTGCGGTGGCCGGGAGCGGCCACTGCACTCCAGTCTGGGCGACAGAGTGAGACTCCAACTCAAAAACAAAAAAAAAAGAAATTAATTTGGGATAGATAATTTCATATATCAAGCTGCTCTGTAGATGGCAACCAGTTGATTTCGGCTAAATCAGAATTCTAGAAACACCAATTAAGGAAAATTGTTACCATGATTTGGCCTTAATCTTCACTTTCAAAGAGATATCTGAACAAGAAAATTATTACACTCCGGTTAGCATTTATTTTCATAATCACAATTGCCTATTATGAAAGGATTTCAAGGGTGATGAACCAAGTCTTTTCTCAAATGTTTATCTTCCTTATGGAATTTCTACAGAAAATGTGAGGCCTTGAAAAAGAATAACTAAGGTCTTATTAATTGTGAACCAGAAGAGAGGCCTGTGCCTATTACACATATACTAGTATCATACCTGTTCTTGATAATTACTGAATAACAAAGATTTTTCACTGAAAAACAGAATCAGTAAATAGGTTAGATTTACCTCTGAGAAATATTTGGAAACATTGTCTTAGGTAGACCTCAAGGCCATCTGGGACTTCATTGCCAGTATATGGAGCCTCTTGAGGAATCGCTTGCAAATTCCATAGTGAAATTTTAAAAATGAGCAGAAAAGATAGCCTGCCGTTTATTTTAAATGGTTGTACAGTGATATCACATAAAATTAGGAATTCATGTTGCAGTATCACATCTGATTGCATTTCATAAACAATATATTACTAATTATTAAAATGATCAATTTGACCCTGAAGTCTGTAATACAAATATCATAACATAAACATCAAAATTGAAAAGTGTTTAGATGGGAGAATTGTATTTTGTTAGCCATCTGAAAAATTATGATACAATTTTATTCTACTGTTGACTAATAAATAATTCATTATGATATCTTTTTTGAAAATAAGAAAATCTGACTGTATGGAAGAGTGATGGTACATCTAAGTTTCTTTGCTTACTGTTATTGTTTTAAACCTAAAAACTAATTTAACTTATTGAATTCAGATTTTCCCAGTATATTTGATTATATACTCTCTTTTAAATTACTAAACTACAATATGGAAATGGAATCCAATATATACCACATACCACCAGGAACAAGCTGCCCTGCTCCCTTTTTAATTTAATGCATTTTTCATTATGCTAAATGCAATAACTGTTTTCCATCCTTACCCTATAGTACGTTTGCAATGTTGTTCAACCATCCCGTTATCTCATTATCTAGTTCCAGAACACTTACTACTAAAGAAAACCATGTTCCCGCGAAACAGTTCAGCATTCCCCATTTCCTCTTCCACCCAGCCCTGGGAAACCACTCATCTGCTTTCTGTTTCTGTAGACTTGGCTATTATGGATATTTCATATAAATGGCATTACACAGTATCTGTTTTTTGGTTGTTCTGTTCTTTTAATATTAGTGCAATCGTTCACGTCTTCTGAAAAGTAGACTAAATAAGATAAAATTAGACGTACAAGAGGTTTGTCATAAAAATTTCCTCTGAATGGGGAAGAAAGGAACAGAGGACCAGGAGAGCCATCAGACTGAAGTGCAATTCTGACCTTTGTGAAGAACACAGGGAACAGAAGAGTGTGGCTTAGGTAGAGTCTTGGACCACATTTCATAGAAAATGTTGGCTATGTAGATGGGGAGTTCTCAGGCCAAACACCCATTGGAGGAGTCTTGCCTCTGGCAGTACCTTAGTACTTCTTTCTAACTGTAGTGGAAGGGAAGCACCAAGCAACAGAGTTCACTATAGCTTATGAAAGCTGTCAAAACATTCCGATTAAACTACTTCCTGATAATTACCATAAATATTCAGGTAAAAGTGACTTACCACCAAGGGTTTTGAAGAAACCATATTATTTTGCCCGGGAAACCAATATATTATAGAATATTGGTCTCTAAAGCTAGCTTCCCACAACCAAGAATAATGTGTTTTTTTATTTGTATTCATCGAAACTAACAGGCTGAAGGAACGAAGCATCTTTTATATCAGATAATAATATTTGCCTTGCTTAATGTATGAGAAAGTATAAATGCAGAAGCAAATTGAATACTTCAATCATATATAATAACTACCTTTTTTATAAACGAAGGGTAAGGCTATATTTAATGTAGTGGTACTTGGTGAGGGTACCGCTTTTTCAAAAATGAGAAAGCTGTGGATGTGCTCATTAAAATCTGGTTTTCAACCTTTTGTTGTCAAAAGTGTTCAGGAGATATATTTTTACTTTGTGTCTACAACTGTCACAACCTTTTTGAAAACACAAACAGTTACGTGGATACCATAAGTTTAGAGGGAAAAGTACAATTTGATGATACCTGAATACATGATACCACTGGCTTTCTTTGATTATTTTTCATTGTTATTTGAGCACATTAGGTCATCTATTTTGTGGTTGGCATCATTGTTTGTTTGTTCTGAACGTGCAGGCTTGCATTAGTGCCTTTTCTTTTTATCTTTAATAACTTTTTAGATGCTCATTTATCCACATTTTCATATATGGAATCAGAAGGCATTTTACTTGGATAATGTCTTCAATTTAATAAAATGGAATGAACTTCTTGTGACAAAAAATAGTGAAGAGTTTTGCTTAAATCAAGCTACACTTATAGATTCTATTTTCTAAGACGCTGGCGAAGAGTTAGTTGCAGAGAAGTTTTCTCTAGTGAATTCAGCATCATATCCTGTGTCTTAGTCCATTTAAGTTGTTATAACCAAAATACTGTAGTCTGGGTGGCTTATAAACAACAGAAATTTATTTCTCACAGTTCTGGAGGCTGGAAGTTGAAAATGAAGACGCTGAAAGATGTAGTGTCTGGTGACAGCTACTTTCTGGTCCACTGATGGCACCTTCTTGCTGTGTTCTCACATGGTGGAAAGAGTGAAAGTATCTATGGGTTTCCTTTTTAAGGGTAATAATTCCATTCATGAGGATCTAATAACCCCCCAAAGGCCCTACCTTAGAATACCATAATATTGGAGACAGATTGTAACATATGAATTTTGGGAGGACACAAGCATTCAGTCTAGAGCATAAAAGTTCACACAAATTCTATTTTACTTTATATCCACCATATTTTTCTTAGTTGGCTATTTAAGGGCAAAGTTGCTAGAGAGAACAATCCATTTTAAAAGTACTTTCCATTCTTTAGTAGCAAAAAATTTAAAGGTTAAACCACATTGCAGAATGTATATTTTCAAAAAAAAATGAAATCAATTTGTATTTTATTTTTTCTTTTTACAAAGTGACCATGTGAAGTGAAATTTGTCATTCCTAGAGGCATTGATGTATAATCATAAAAACCATATTATTGCTTTAAAAATTCATCTGTTATAAATTTCAACATTACATAAGAAAACGATTTTATATTGGTACTAATTTGTCAAAAATCACCCTGGCTGATACATCTCAATATGACTATGGTAGCTATCTATCAAGTAAGTGTCATAAATCAGTGAAAATGAGTGGGTTTAACACACATTTCAAATCTTTGTAATGGGGAATGGAAGAGACTGCTGTCTGTTTCAGAGAAGTTTCTCCATCAAATGTGTCCTTACCTAACTCAAATTCCTAGCTCATATACTCAGCACTGTACTAGAGATTTTTAATAAATCACTAAAATTTTTAAATTTAGAAAGAATTTTTTTTTGTATGTTGATTTATGTACCAGATGACAAACTTTGATGGGTGGATGATATAGTAAATTAATGATCAGAAAATGAGTCTCTGTTTAATCAAGGATTACTTAATTTTATTTCCCAAAGAAATCCAATATGTCACCTAAAGAGATAGATGTAGAAGTTAAAAATAATTATTATTTGCAATATAATAAAGATTTTCTACATTATAACATTTTTAGTAGAGTCTCAATTAATGATATCAACTAAGTTTTTTCAATGGATAATATTAAATGCTTACAAGTTCCCTTTTGCCTGCTAGTAAGCAAAGAGAGAGATTCTAAACCCTGGAGCATGGAGCTAGTGGAAGTTCTACAGTAAAATGAAGTTTCATTATGAGCAAAATAAATTTTTTTAAAATTTCAGTAAAGGAATTAAATATTTGCATTTTACTTTTCCTTCATATTTGTTCCATATAAATTTATATTTATCCATGATTGCATTACCAAGGCTTTAAATATTTTGTTTGGGAAAAAAATTTGTTTGATTAAATAATATATCATTAATTTTAATAAAATTTCTCCTGCTTAATTTTTTGCCAATGTTCTTAAACAAATGAAGACAAATACTTAAAATCAAATATGACTGAAAATTAGGATAATAAAATATGCAATAGAATATCCTGGTTTTCCTGTTTTATATTTTTTCATTTGTACAGTGGAGAGGGAAATCACCTGTGTGTTATTGTAGACATTGAAAATAAAATTTATTCTAAAGTATTAGATTAGGTATTGCCATTAGTTATTGAAGGCATTTATTATAATGCTTCTACTCCTTTAATTAGCAAAAACAGAGCAGAAAATAATCCAGATCAGATTTTTTATTAAAATAAGTAAGATAAATGAAGTTTATTAATTCGACAAGTTTCATACTTTCTGAAATCTCCACCAAAATTATTCAGAAAAGAAAAAAGGATCAAATGAAATATAAATAGGAATAATGTTTCTCTACTATTCCAGTAAGGTATGCATGCACACATGCACAAGGGACACATGATTTTTAATCAAAAGTGATAGGTAAAAGCTGGCATTGCTGGGAGCAAAATGCATTTGAAAGCTATGGTCATGCTGTGTAAAAGAAGAGAAAGCCAACTTTCAAAATGAAGCTGTTAGTGAAACCTTATCTTCCACTAAGACTTCAATTATATTATTTTTAACTGAATTTTTATAGCAAAAATAAATGAATCAGTAATTTCTAAAATGTTTCTATGTCACAAGCAGTGGTTTGTAATAAAACAAGAATGGAATAGTTTAATAGTCAACAAATAAATGACCAAAAATATAACGAATATTTAGAACTAAATATACTTTAGTATGAACATTTACAAAGAAAAAGACAGAACTAGACCAACTGGGGACCAGTGAGAGAGAGAGAGAATACTTGATGAGCAATAATTTTATTTCTGAACATTGGATTTAGAAAGAGAAAATTTGGTAGTAATGAGAAGACACAAATTATCGCTTCTCTGACCACAATCCTGCATTACAAGTTTCTAATCATAATGGATCAGATGAGGTAAAAATAGAGAAAACAGAGATAATGAGAATTAAAGAGTAGCTGGTGAGCTAGATAAAGAGAAAGACAACTTTATGATATTTTCAATATTATATTATTTCGAATCAGATAGCTGACTGACATGTAAACTAGAAAACAAGCAAACAAAAACCCAAGAAGCACAAATACAAAATTAATAGACTAGATTTTTATCATATTTGTAATATAATAAAGTAATGGTTTTCTACAATATTACATTTTTAGGAGAGTCTCAATTGATATCAACTATCTCAAGAGTAATGCTGCATATGTTTCTCCAATGAATAATGTTAAATACTTACAAGTTTTCTTATTTTGGGATGCAAAAGTCACTTTTTAAATAAGACAGCATTACTAAAAATATCAACTGCTTATCAGATATTGTATTGTGCTTTAGAGGAAAAACAAACTAAAAAATAAACTTATAAATTCAAAATCCCTAGATTGTAATCAAACACAAATCTCTAACTTATAGTTATTTGTTATGAAAGTAATGTACATTCTGTTTGTTGTTTTTAGTGCTCTCACAATAAGTGTTTATGTTATAGATGGGAAGATCAGAGATCAAATTAAAATCTTACAAAATTTCCATTTAATAATACCCAGCATACTGTTACAGAAAATTAGATATGTCAATGACTTTACATCCAAGTAAATGATTGCATTGCAGATCAAATGTTATGCATCATATTGTTTCAAGAACTTTTGAGAGAGTTTCTGAACAAAACAGCAGATTAATTTAATTTTATAAAAATAAGTGGAAGGAAATAGTAGGATGAAGTGCATAGAAATAGCTGACTCCCACCTTTTGCAGAGAGTCGATAGGTAATGTCAACAGTTGTTGCTAAATTAAGAAAAAATTGTGGTGGCATAAATATGGTTAAGAAGCATGGATGGAACCTTCAAAGACCCCTCACCAGAAACAGTTGAAGATGGTTGTTTCTTCAGAGTAGGTCATGGTGTCTGTCATATTTTACTAGCTGTATTGTAATATCTACTTTTGGCAACTTGCATGTAGTTTTAAAAAATGTTATCTAAAAAAACAAGCCAATAACTAAACTAAAAAAACAAAATATACTACCAATGCATTTCTGAGATACAGAAATAAGTGAGGCAGGCATAGGTAGCATATTTTAGAAGTAGTAAAGCAAGTTTCCTTAGGCGGGTCTAAGTTAAAACAGAGTAAGTGCTTAAACATCTTTTTTTTTTTTTTTTTGGAGTTGAAGTCTGACAGTATAGGCTGGACTGTAGTGGCACATTTACGGCCACCCCAGGGTCAACTCGCTGGGCTCCAGCGATCCTTCCATCTCAGCCTTCCAAGTAGCCAGAACCACAGGCATGCGTCACCATGCCCGGCTAATCTTTTGATTTATTGTAGAGATGAGGTATCGCCAAGTTGCCCGGGCTTGTGTCGAACCCGTGGGCTCCAGCAATCCCCTCACCTCCACCTCCTAAAGCGCTGGGATTATAGGCTGAGCCACGGATCCCGGCCTAAAGTTCTTTCTTATCTGTTAACTACCTTCACTCAATTAACCAAGAATATCAGACTGACCACCTTGCAGGTTGGAATGTGGTACCACCAGTGCAGTAGTAAATTAAAAAAAAAAAAATTATTCAAAACACAGACATAATGCTCTAAGAAAAACCCAAATCTAGTTAGGCAGCAACTTTAATAATTTAGAAGGTCCTTGCGACCTTAAAGTTTGAGAGATGGTAATCAAAACTTATAACCACATACCTGCAGGCCACTTCTCTTAGCTCATGGTTAGCTTAATCATTGCTATAAAAGTAGATAAAGTTTCTTGTCAATGACAAACAAGTGCCCACTCTGAAGGGACCCCTGTTCTGCCTTGAGCAAGCTTCTTCTCGTTCTAATAAATTGAACTATACTTTGGATTCACTTTGAAATTATTTTCTGTGGCGAAGTCAAAGAACCCAGAGAACAACACACCTCACACTTCCTGGCATCAGTAAGGATACCTTATGCAGCTGTGAACTAAAACCGATGAGATTTTGGGTAGAAAACTTCATATTGTCTAATTATAATATATTTAAAGAACTATAAGTAAATACTGTACTTTTAATTCAGTACAAGGCACCAGTGATATAAAGGTGAAGTTTAGTAAAGAAAATAGAATATAGGTACAGAGGTCACATTTAAAATTTTTGCAAGTTATCAGACATAATTTATCAAAAGGCTTCTGAGGTATTAATTTTGTGTAGTAAGAAATTAGCAAAGGCAGGGAGAGGAAGGATTGGAGGCAACATTAAGATGAAGCATGGTTATTAAGACTACATTTGTCAGAATCAAACATGTAAGATATTTTTTCCCTAGGAAGTGTTGTATAATTATCAACTGTATTTAAAATGAAGGTGCATCTGATTAGATTTGAATTATAGGAGATAACTGTTGCTGCCATATAGTGAATAAACCAAATACAATCAGGCAATTAATAAGCCTTTGAAATTGATAAGGAGAAAAAAGAATGTGAGTTATAGACAATGGAAGTGGAGAGTGGATTAGGAAGACAGGCTGGATCTAAATTGAAAAGGTAGAAATTAAGGACTTAGACACTGATTAGCTGTGGTAGATGAGAAAGAGAAAAATAAGAATTGAAAGGTTCCATTTTGGAAATTATAGAAAGGTTAACATCAGTTTATTTATTTATTGTAATATTTTATTTTAAAAATGTAGGGCACAACTCAATTAGGTATACAAGTGGTCATTATACAGGTAGAGTTTGGGCCTCCCTTTGGTCCCCACTTTGCTTGGTGTGAGATCAGGTAACCTTACTGATGAAGAGAGCCACCTCACCCCCCAACCCTGGCAGTATCCTGCTACTGCCAATCCCTTTCTTATAGTATATTAAGGTGAATGTTCAGGGTCTGCTTATGAATGAGAACATAATGTTTTTTGTTTCTCTGATAGATCACTGAGTATTATAGACTCGAAATCTGTCCAAACATATCTATCCATATGTTTGTCCTTTTTTATGGCTGCATAATATTCCATCGTGTATATATTACATTTTTTTAATCCAATCAGTTTTGATGGACAGCACGGTTGGGTCCATGTTTTTGCTACTGTGAATAGTGTTGCAATAAACATGCATGTGCAGGTATCTTTTTTGTAGAATGATTTGAGTTCCTCTGGATATATTCCCAGTAGGTGGATTGCTGGGTCATAAGGAAAGTCAGTGTCTATTTCTTTTAGAAATTGCTACACTTTTTCTGTAGAGGTTGAACTAGTTTGCATTCTCACCAGCAGTGTGGAATCCAGCATCCCTTCTTGAAAAAAACTCTCGAATGCCTAAGCATGCAAGGAACATACCTCAAAATAGTAAGTGCCATCTACAATAAACCTACAGACAGAGCATTGCTAAATGGACAGAAACTGGAAGTATTTCCCCTGAAAACAAGAACAAGGCAAGACTGCCCACTCTTACCCCTCCTGCTGGAAATTCTAGCTAGAATAATTAGACAAGAGAAGGAAATCAGGGATATCCAAATACGAAAACAGGAAGTTAAGGTATCCGTCCTTGTTGATGATATGATCCTATACCTCAAAAATCCAAGAGAATCTGTCAAAAATCTCCTTTCACTGATCAAGGACTTTGGCAAAGTCTCAGAGTACAAAATAAATGTGCAAAAGAGAGTCTTATTCTTATACACCAACAACAAACAGGCAGAGAACCAAATAAAAAGCACAATCTTATTCACAATAATCATACAACAATATAAATTACCTTGGCATCTTCCTAACCAGAGAAGTGAAAGACCTTTACAATGAAAACTACAAAATGCTGCTCAAAGAAATCCAAGAAGACACAAACAAATGGGAAAACAATCCATGCCTGTGGATAGGAAGATTCAACATTGTTAAGATGTCCATCCTACCAAAGGCAATCTACAGATTCAACGCAATACCCATTAAATTACCAACATCAATTTACTAAAGAGAAGAAGCTAAATACCATTTTCAAGTATCAAATATGAGAACACAATTTTATATAAAATTCAAGCAAGTAAACCTACAATACAAATTGTTTCAAATGCAATGTTAGACATAGGTATAGTATTGTTATTCTATAAGGGATGGTAGTTCTTGTTTATTTGTATTAATTAGATTTCAAAAATTGGGCCACATAAATTATCACAAATTAATTTCATCAAGGATTGTGCACATAGAGGACGACTTTGGTTAGTGATTATGGGATTATGAGAAACATATTAACACACTCAATAATAATCAAAGAAGCTTTGAATTCTTCATAAGGCAGATTGAATCACTTTGGTCAAATAAATTATCATGAATGAGATACACCATAGCATAGAAGAATGCATATTTATTATACATGAAAATGTAACAGAGAGAAAATATTATATATTCAAATGATAAGATTAGATTGGTTTTTGCCATATGGTTATACATTTTTCATTATTTAAAGTTTTTTTTGATGGATAATTTAAAAAGTTAGTGTCATGGTTTACAGCATGAAACCTATCTTTAATTCAAAGATGCATAATTATAAGGATTGATTAATTACTGGCATGTGGCCCTTTTTACAACTTTTGTTGTGCATGCATATTTTGCTTTTATATTTGTTGAAAAATCTTGTGATTATAATTAGGAATATTTTGTTAAGTTTTTTATGAAATTAAATGTAAAGTTTGCGTGGGTACTGGCAGGCTTTTAAATATATGAAAAATTAAAGCCCCATATGTAGCAACACATAGCTAATGTCATATTTATCAGATTAGGAAGCTCTTGAAAGGAGAGTGAAGTTATATTGCCTTCTTTTTTTCTATAGCAAATAAACACATTTTCTTAAAAGAAAATTCTGTTGGAAAAAAAAATGCTCGACTTAGTCATTTTAGAGATAAAACTGTTATAATACCTCAAAGCATACACCTGATGCCTAATGCTAGACACGAATTGGAGAAGTGCATTAGCTATGAGGAGGGTTGGAAATCAAAAAATCATCATGTTTGATGAGACGTTCACATAAATTTTCGAAGCATCCACTTCGGGAAGGTGGGGATTTGAAAGAAAGACTGTGATCTATTGCCAAAAAACAAATGAATGAGAACTGCTTGGACATTTAGACAAATAGATAACAGATTATTCTATCAGATGTGCACCAATGAATAAATAACTTGTAATTTGTACTTTGCTGTCTTGGTATAAAAATAAACGCCATCTTGTGTATTCTGCTTTATATTTTCAATGATGCTCATACAATCAATTTAAATAACAAAACTGCTTTTTCTTAGATGATAAAAAAGGTCAACCTTATTTGTTCCCTGTTTTAGGTAAGGTTAAAAATAAATGTTTATGGCTGGGTATAGTGGGTCAAACCTGTAATCCCAGCACTTTGGGAGGTAGCAGTAAGATGGCTTGAGTCCAGGAGTTCAAGGCCAACCTAAGCACCATAGCAAGACATCGTCTCTTAAATAAGTAAATAAATAAAACAATCTGGGCACAGTGGTGTGTGCCTGTAGTTTCTGGCTGAGGCAGGAAAATACTTTGAGCCTGTGATGTCAGGGAGCTATGATTATGCCACTACACTCCAGCTTGGACAACAGAGTCCGCTCCCAACTCAAAAGAAAGAAAGAAATATATACATTTTTATAAGGCTCAAAACCAATGATATCTTGAGAAAAACACATAAAGGATTGAGATTACAGTGGTGATTTTAAATTTTCAAAGCTCTTGCAGAGATGAATGGTAATAACAGAGAGAGCTCTTTTAGAGAAATGCTCTAAGAAATGCTCCCGCCCCAAACTGTTGCATTAGATGCTTGGTACCATCTTTGAGAAAAGCTGCTCTAACTTCTTTTAGTAGGCTAGTGACTTCCAAAGGTGCTATTAGAGAATTATGGGTAGGTAAATGTTTATTACAAAAATAAATAGTTAATAAAACTATTTGGTCGATGATATTTTCAATTATTTTATGAGGTAAATGTATACATTTTACAGCTCAATGTTATTATCCTTAAGATTTCAAGATATAGAAAATGTGAATTTCTGATCTTTTACAATTAATATTTCTGGAAATTTTATACTAATATTAGTATTTAAATATTTTTATTGCACAAAAGAATGCCTCTTTGTGACTACCTAAAAGTATTGGGATAGGTGATAATTTCACTACTATATATTTGTATTTTTTCCCATATGTGCTTTTGATTTATGGATACACCATAAAGACATCTGTATTATTAATTATTTTTAAGATAAAAAAGCATGAGAAACATTTAAAATAGAATGTTAGAATATGAGAGTTCACAGATCATTACAAGTCAATATAATTTTTAAATGTTTATGCATGGTTAGAATGATGAAAATGTATGTGGAAGCTCTAATTACACAAAAATATGTAATTTGAAAATTGTTTAAATCCAAATAAGATAAAGAGGGAAAGAAATTGAAATATTATAATGACTTTTAGCTAATCCACAAGTCTTAAGAAAAGTAATGATCCACATTAAATTTCAGTCTCAGTTATAAATATCACAAATGGCAGCGGAAGAAGACAAATTTCATTGTATATTTATCATATTATGTACCATTTAATATTACAGAAGCATAAAAGTTTACTTCTAAGTCTTATATGGTATAGATTTATTATATAATGTAAAGTATATGCAGCTACCTTTTAAAAGAGAAATATTAAATTATAAAAAATAACTTTTCTTTATACACCATTCATTTTAGTGTAAAATAATTGATTTCAAATAATTACAGACATTAAGATCAGTAAAACTTTCTGGGCTGGTAAATGCTGCTGTTTATTATTGGCAAGGAAATGTCATATTTTATAGAGACAGAAAAATCTGTCCACACATAAAATTTGCATTGCATGTGATAATAATTCTGTCAATTTTAATGTATATTTTATGTGTCGGTTTTCTTAATATTTAATTTCATTTATTTATTTATAAATTTTATTTTATTTTAAAGACGTGGGGTACAATTCAGGAATAGATAGACAAGTCACCATTAAACAGGTAAAGTTTGGGCCTCCCTTTGGTCCCCACTTGGCCTGGTTTGACATAGGTACCCTTATTGATGTCCTCTCCCCTTCCCCTGGCAATGTCCCACTACTGACAATTACTTTTTTATAGCATTATGATTAAAGTTCAGGTCTGCTTATGAGTGAGAACAAGTGGTACTTGGTTTATGGTTTCTGTGATAGATCATTGAGTATCACAGACTAAATTCGTCCAAGTTGCTGCAATGTTCGTAATGTTGTCCTGCTTTATGGCTGCATAATATTCTGCTGTGTATATGTACCACTTTTTAAAATCCAATCTACCTCTGATGGTGGGCACAGTTGGTTCCATGTTTTTGCTATTGTGAATATTCCTGTGAAAACATGCATGTACAGGTATCTTTTTCATAGAATGATTTGAGTGCCTCCGGGGATATTCCCAGAAGGGAGATTGCGGAGTCATATGGAAGGTCAATTTGTAGATCTTTTAGCAATCACTACACTTTTTCCACAGAGGTCGTACTAATTTACACTCCTACCAACAGTATAGAGCAGTCCCTTTTCTCCACATCCTTGCCAGCATCTGTTGTTTTTTGAGTTATTCATGGTGGAATCTCAGTGTGGTTTTGATTTGCATTTCTCTGATGATTAGTGAGGTGGAACATTTTTTAATCTAACTGTTGGCTGCTCATATGCCTTCTTTTGAGGTATCTTTTGCCCATTTTTTAATGGGGCTGCTTGATATTTTTCCTTTCGGCACGTTTGAGTTCCTTGCAGATCTTGGATGTTAGGTCTTTGTCAGATAAATAGTTGGCAATTTTTTCCCCCCATTCTGTGATCTGTCTCCCTGCTCTCTTGATGGTTTCCTTTGCAGAAGTTTTTAGTTTGATGAGGTCCTACTTGTCTATCTTATCTCTTATGGCATGGGTACTTGGGGTTGTGATCAGGAATTGGTTGCCTATTTCAATTTCCTTAAGGGTTTTTCCTGGGTTTTCTAAGATTTTTATAGTTGGAGGTTTTACTTGTAGTCCTTTGAGCCATTTAGAGTTGATTTTTTGTGTATGGTGATAAGTAGGGGTCTTGTTTCATTCTTCTGCATGTGGTCAGTCAGTTTTCCTTGCCGCAATGATTGTTGCCAAAGACATTCTTGAACAAATGAATAGTGCTGAATGATAAACACTATTCTAAGAGCTTTACACATATTATTGATTTAATCTTCATAACAACACCCTGAAGTTGTCCCCACTCTTATCTCTATTTAAGTGCACTGAAAGGACAAACAGCTCATTCAAGCTAGTAACAGAAATTGAAACCAGAGGGTCTGAATCCAGACCAAGGGTGGTCTTCTCTTAATAGGCATTGATCATTGTGTATTGACATGCAATGAGAGATTACTGCTTTGCATCGTCACCTACAGGCAGAGTAACTATTTGCTCTACCCACTTTTTCTCTACCCACTCAGCCTTGTCAAGACTTGCACTGCACACAAAACACAGTTTACATTGCCTAAATGGGAGCTGGGGGGTGGCCTTCAAAGTGAAATGCAGTGGGCTCAATGGAGTTGCTTTGGGAAATCATATTTCTTTATTAGGGCTAAATAAACAAGGAATGTACAGTGAAAGACAATACAAGTGTATTAATACAGATTTAATGCCGTCATGGAAATATAATGCAGAATGCTAACTGAATCTTTTAAAATTATTATTTTTTAGTCATAGAAACTTTAGCCTCTTAATCTCTGCATAGGCTTTTCACAATATCTATGATTTTATGACTTCAAGTATTGTGTGCACATATATAATTTTTTCAAATAAAATAAAGCTGAAAACCTGGCAAACTTGCTTCTAATTTCCCATTTACTTCTGCATCTCTGTAGTATTGTGGCTTTGTTATCAACACCAGCAACCTTCTTCCCTTATGTATAATCTTCTAATCGATCTTTAATTGTTTCATTGCCAATCTTTCACTTTTAAGATTTGACTTCTCCTCTTACCACCTTCCTTGTTCTTCCCCGCCTGGGTCACAGAACTAGACCGAGTTGCCCCTACTGATGCCATCATCAGTCTGTGTTTTCTGTGAAGCAAGTCCATATCTTCAGAGGATTCGTCTTTGTCCTGCTCAGGAGGTAAATGCTATCCGAGTTCTGGAAATCCCAGGCCACGTAAGCCAGAGGGGTGACGGGTCAGAATGTGGCCTCTCTCTGGAGCCCTGGTGTTTGCAATGTACTTTATCCATGTGGTCTCTCCAGCTGAATGCCACCAGACTCCATGGAGTCTCTCATCATCGACCTGGTCGTGTGGGTTGCGAGACTCTAATAAATCCTTTTATAATAATTCTACATTAAATTAGTTTACATAATGTAGTTCATTTTTAAAAAGTTGTGGCGAATACGCCTTTTTTTTTTTTTCTTTTCTTGGTGGTGTCTTAGCTCTATGGAACACTCCTTCTTTTTCCCTATTTTTTTTTTCTCTGTTTGATGATAGAGGTCTTGCATAGGTGAATTATGGGTGTCAGATAACTTTTCAGCTCTCATTGTGGACACATTTTTGTTTTTGTTGCTGTTGTAGTACATTATCACTACCGCCAGTGCTCCTTCCCCCATTGGTCAGAGCAGCTCATCCTTTAACTTGTAACCCAGCCACCTCTACCTCCTCTCTACTGATATTAATAAGATCCTGGCGGTTAACTTTGTAGCTTCTAAAGAAACCAACACGTAAGTGTCTGTTTGTTCAGTGAGAGAACAAGAGCTTTAAGCTTCCACTTTAAGAAAATTCATACAGGTGAAGCACTGTTCTTCAATGTGTACTTCGGTCTCTTACAAGGAATATGTACCTGTCTGTATTGCCTCGGGATGTGTAGCCCTGGCAGCCAAATTTGTTTTTAAATTCTCTCATTTTAGCCCACCCAGAGATCACTGGACCAGTGGAAAATAACTGAGGTAGGAATACAATTCAATAGGTCTTCCAGAAGTCACTGGAAAGTGCAGCATGAAAATCTTTACCCCTAACTTTGCTTGTCTCTTGCCTTGGAACATTGTATAAAAGAAGAGTAAAAGACATGTGTACGTACCGAATAATGAATGGAAAGGTGGAGAACATAATTTAGTTGTGGGCTAGGAGTAAACCAAAGTTTAAAGTAACAGAGACAATGATTTAGAAAATGCTATGGAATGCATGAGCTATATAGACGATAAGCAAAGGAAAATGGTTTCGAACAGAGGAGAACTGATAGAAAGCAATGGTTAAATCTCACTTACGAAACAACTCTATTACAAACACCCAATAACGCCTTTCCTTGGGATTCCTCAAATGTGCAGCATTCGACTTTCATGTCCCTGAGATAGGCCACAAGACGGTTTAAAGTTCAGGTTCAGCTTGTTTTCACCTACTGAATTGCTTTTGGCCTTGTTCAGCTCACACACATGCATTCGCTTATCCTTAAATTCTGAGTTAGTATCTTGCTCTATGAATTCAGTAGCAATATTGTAACAGAAACTCGTGAATTGTGGACCACAGCAGGGCTAGCCTGAACACACACACACACACACACACACACACACACACACACACACACACACTCCTGAGATAAATGTATGCCCCTGTACATATGTATTATTTTTCTCATTTCTAAATTGCTCTCCCTTGTGAGCAATTTAAAGCAAAAGATAAATTAATTTGTTGCCACAGGTCTATACATACAGTCTTGATGGTTTCGTCTCTATCTCCCATGTAGCACTTTTCTTTCTTTGGTTTAGAAACACTTTTGGTCTTTAATGACAGTTCTTTAGATATCGAAGACATGGCTGTATATTTAAATTAAAAAAAAAAACAACCTAGAAACACATTTTATTCATTAGACATAAAAATTATCTCAAGTATCTTAATATATTTTTTTCCTCTCTGGTTAAACTGAACTTATGTCTTAAGTACCAAAATTGAGAATTCAAGATGATCCCCTGGAAAAGGCACTTGGGTTCCCCAGGAGGCAGACTAATTTGAGCTACTGCAACTCTGGAAAGACAGCCTCTGCATTGCTCGTTGACCCCTAAGACAGCCACTGAATCCTGCCTGTGGCTATATTAGAGCACTTATGGAGGGACAGAATGAGAAAAGGCAGTGCTGCATATTTCAGAATTCAGCTTGTTCTTATTAGACAAGCTTCTTCTCCTTCCCAGCAACCAGCTGGAATTATCCTTTAAAATGGTAAATTCTATATGAAGAAATCACTTTTATTTACACGTGAAATTCTTATGAAATGTGTACATATGCATATTGGCTATGCCTCAAATTATCTGCGATTTTATAAAGTTGGAAAATCACCTGCTTAAAATTAGAGAAGTGTAGGAGGAATGGATATGCATTTTTAAAGCAGATTGAATTACATTGATATCATAATTTGACAGAATAAGCTTAATCACTAAGGAAAACTACTTTCTTTTTTGGAAAACATCATAGGCCAATGCTTATCATCTATTTTCCTTGTCAAATGATTGTATGGGTTGTATAAATAGGAGTATATTCCCCCACTAGTGCTAAATATGCTTTATTTTTATGACACATTGAGATAATTTCCTCATGTCAGCTCTTATTTGATTTTTGCCTTTCCTGAGAAAATTTTGTGAAAAGTGTAAGTTAAAATAAAAACATAGAACTAAAGATAGAACTTGTAACATAATTTCAAAACTTTATGTGGTTTCACATATTTTGTACTGAAAAACTCTGAGTTGGGAATTGACCTTTACCTAAATTACTTTATGGAATACGATAAAGTACAAATCTAACAACAACAACAAAAAAACACAATTTAAAGAGTAATTAGAATTATTTCAAGTAATCAATTGCACAAAATTAATGAAATGCCAGTTTTAAATCGATTTCATTAGTAACATTTAAAAAATGAGCTATATTTTTAAATTTGACCAAATTAGCAGAAGTAATATAAAGTGAAATGGACATATTAAGAATTAATTAAACAATATCTCTAAATAAAACAAAATATTTAAAAAATTTAAATTCTACTTGACTATTTCACATGGTCCAAATAAACTAAGTGTTAATTTTAATAGCTAGCGATATATTTCTTACTTCATTTATATAGCCTAGTCTCTGATCTTTAAATGAAAAATTGGCAGAGTGGCACATGTATATACCACTCACTCTGACCAACATTTGTGTAAATTATGCATTGAAGGCTATTAGGTTCAGTTGACAAGTTATTGGAAATAATTAGATTGGCAAAGAACCACTCCGTATTTGTTGCTAATGTCACTGTGTTCATTATTTGAATACTTCATTTAATATTTCATTTAACTTATTTTCATGTAATAAACATGCATCTTGATGCACATATACCACAAAGTTAAAGCAGTCATCTAGAAAAATTTAGAAATGAAAGTCACCTTTACCAAAGTCAAGAATTAAAACAATAAAATGACTTATGTAAAATGTAAAAAAAAAAAAAAAAAGTGTTTGCTATGCTTGTGCTGGTGATCAAATCAATATCATCATGATTTATATCTTATATTTATCTTGAAATATATGTCATAACAAACTTATCATACCATGGAATTAAAAAGAAATCAAAATCCAACCCTAGAGTTTTATAAATGAACAAATGGAAATATAAGGGTGCACTTCATTTTCAGTTAAAAAATAAATAACTCATAATGTCTTTATTGCACTAGCTCCACTTTCAAGTATTAGAAAAAAAGGATTTATATACTATATATAATATATGTCTATATACTATATAGGTTATATGTATAAAATATACACAGCATGTATACTATATATAGTATAAATATATAAAATATATGTATTTGTTATATATAAAGTATTAGGTGATCGGGCAACCCCTCTTGTCCCCTCTCACTCTGGGAGCTTTTCTGTCCTCTCAATAAATTCTACTTTAAAAAAAAGATAGGTGATCTAGCCAGGCGCCGTGGCTCAAGCCTGTAATCCCAGCACTTTGGGAGGCTGAGGCAAGGGTTTGTCTGAGTTCAGGGGTTTTAGACCAGCCTGGGTAACTTGGTGAGACCTCATCTCTACGATAAATCAAAAAATTAGCTGGGGGTGATGGCGCGTGCCTGTGGTTTCAACTACTTAAAAGGCTGAGGCAGAAGGATCACCTGAGTCCAGTAGGTCGAAGCGGCGATGGCTGTGAGTATTTTACTGCACTCCAGTCTGGGTGGCAGAGTGGGATTCTGATTCTTGAAAACAAAAATTAAGTGATCTATATATACATATATTATATATAGTAAATATATAGTAATATGCTATTAGAATAGCATATATATGCTATTTTCTGAAGGAGAAAAAAATGTGAAGATTTATTAAAGTGCCCAGAAATAATCTTTTCTACAGCATTGGTTCTAAATGTTCTTCTAAGAACATTTCCTTAAAACTTAGAATAACAAAGGATGCAATTCATCATAAAAAGCCTATACTTTTCATAAAGAATTGTATTTTTGCTGTACCATGGACAATAATGCATGAATATTATCAAATATACCTCTTCCCTACAACCACCTCTCTCTGCAAATATGAAAAAAAATATTGTTTGCTTGAGCAGCTCTTTGGCTTTCCTATGTCTTAGATAATAACTTAGAGAAAAGTAAATAAATCTAAGTACCTAATGAAGAACTGAGACAAGAGGGAGAAGAAATAGCTAAGACTGCCTAGGAAGATACAGGGAGAGTCAAGAGGAAGAATCTCTAGGGCAGCAGTGAAAGTATGCAGCTGGAAATTAGGGAAGAAGAAATTTCAAGTATTTCTCAAAAGTATGAGTTGGATTGTTGTTGTTCATGCTTTTCTAGTAACACACTAAAGATATATTTTAAGTTGTATTTGCTACGAGCTTTAAAAGCAAATCAGCTCTACACCAAGACTGAAAACAGTGGCAAGGTTTTTGTTTTATTCAGTTGAAGAAATGTTCTCCTTAAAACCTAAGTCTATAGGAAAAATCCACAAGTCTGCTGTCTCATAATTTTTCAAATATATAAAGTCAGTTTTACTTCTTTCACATGCCAACTACTTCAGCGTAGGCTTTCTTCTCCCACTTAACATCTCAATTTTCCCAAACTTCCCTGGACACCTGGACTTTCATATGCCTCGTCATCCTTTGACAAAAAGGCTTCTCTTCTAATATGACTGGGACCCTCTCATATGCCCATAATTGTAAGTGATTTTCCAGATATTGTCGACCTTTCATAAGCTTGTTCTTTGTCTTGACTGGGATACTCAGTATTAATATGCTCTGATTATATCATCATCAGACCACAGTACAGTGAATTCTATCTCATGAGGTGCTAAGGGTCAATTTAAAGCCCCATATTTTATACAAACTACTGCCCTCTATTTCATTTAATTGTATCTTTAATTTATATGCAAAGATTTTGTATGAATTCATATTAAATAATTTAAATTACCAAAATCCTATTTTATTATTTAAAACATTTTGAAAACTAGCCATCAATTCTACTTGTGTCATCTGCCATTTCTATTATATTAGACAAGTTTTATATCTGAAGATAGAATATATTTTCCATTCCCTTTATATTACCGAGTTTAGTTAATGATGCCACGATTCATACAATTGTCTAATTCCACCCAATATTGTATAATCTGGCTAGATGGTCTATAACCAGCATGTACCCACTTCAAGTCATTTGATAAATAAACAGATATTTATTTGATTTGATTTGATTATAAACAGATAAAGATATCTGATAAATAAACAGATATTCGAATAAACAGATTTAAAATTCAATAGATGAGCAGATTTCTTGTAATAAACATTTTATTCCCCCATAAGAGTATGACCATTTAATGCAAATCCCATTACAATCTGAAAAGATTTTTTTTTTCTAATTTGGACAAAGTAATTTTAAAGTAGTCAAGTACTCAAAAAGATTACAGTACTTGACTACTTTAAAATTAGAAACAGTAATGATGAAAGATGTTCCTATCTTAGTGTACATTCCAGTGACACAAATCTAATTTTGTATTATAGAAGAGTCATAGAATAGAGAAGCCAGATCACATTCTCATGTAAAGAAGCTAATCTATGACAAAGCAGTAGTTCAGTTTAATGGGACTAATGTATTTTTTAGTAGTTTTACTGGCAAACTAAACTATTTGATGAATATCTGTAACTTCCTACAGTATTTTTCACTTCTGAAATATAATCATTTGAAGCTTTCCTCTCTATGAATTGATCATCAGTTCGGATGGTGCTATGCTTGTTTCAACCATCAAATATAATATGCAACACTCAAAAAATAAGTCAGTCTATTTTTCCCCATTCTGATGATCTCCTTTCCTTTGTAAAGTCCCAGTTTTGCCTATTGCCAATTTTTTTTTCTTTTTAGAGAACCTCCTTTAGGTATTTGTTGAGGACAAGTTTGCTAACAACAAATTCTCTGCTTTCTTTTATTTGAGATGTCTTTATGTTGCTTTCACTTCTGAAGGATACATTTCTTGGGTATAGAATTTATGGTTTGCAAAGCTTTTATTTTTGTGCTTGAAAAATGTCAGGCTGCTTCCTTTTGGTTTCTGTGGTTTCAGGTCATAAATTCACAGATTTCACGCTGGTCTTTCCTGAGTAAGTACTGATTCATTTCTCTCAGGCTGTTTTTTATTTTTTTCTTTGTTTTTAGTTTGCAGAAATTTCACTACAATAGGCTTTGAATTAGATTTATTTGCTTCTATCTTATTTGGGGTTTGATAGGCTTTTTAAATACTAGTTTAGGCCCTTTACCAAATTTGAGAAGTTCGAGATTGTAACTTTCTTTAGTCTTTCAGTTCCATTTTCTCTCTCCTTTCGGGGTCCATGATAATTCAGATGTTAGCTCTTTTGTTATTGTCCCACAGTTTTCTGAGAATATGCTCATTGTTTAAAAAGTCTATTTTCTCTTTGTTCTTCTATTTGGGTAAATTCTATTCATCTGTCTTCAAGTTTACCTATATTCTCTTCTATCATTTTCACCTTATCATTGAGTTCATCTAGTGAGGATTTTTATTTAAGTTATTGCATTTTCAATTCTATATATTCATTAGGTTTTTTTCTTATAACTTCAATATTTTTTCTGAATATTTTTCTTTAACGATTCAGACCTAGTCATTTTTAAATTTTCATACGGTGTCTCTGTAAAACATGAGACATGTATCAGTAGGATTCTTGGTGCACACAAATGCTTTTATTTCCAAGTAAGAAGATTTTTAGTTTATTGTTGCTATTAATTTCTAGCTTTATTATATTGTTCACAAATATGATATAGATGCTATTGTCTTTCATGATAAGAAAATAACTAGCCGGTTATTTTCGGTGGCTCAGCCTGTAATCCCACGTCTTTGGGAGGCTGAAGTGAGTGGATTGCCTGAGTCCGCGGGTTCAAGACCCGCCTGGGCAGCGAGACCTCATCTCTACAATAAATCAAAAATCAGCTGGGTGTGGTAGTACATGCCTGTAATTCCGGCTACTTGGAAGGCTGAGGCAGAAGGATCGCCGGAGCCCAGCAGGCCGAAGCTACGGTGCACTCCAGTCGGGGCGACAGAGTGAGACTCCAACTCAAAAAAAAAAGAAAAGAAAAGAACTTTGGTCTACCTTCACATTCCTTTGTGTTCTCCAAACGTTAGCATATTGATATTATCTTGCCATTAAATTTGAGGTGAAATGGACACATTCTCTCTCTCTCTGTTTCTCTCACCCTCACCTCTCCTTCTTCTCCCTTTTCTTCTCCTTCTCCCATTCTCTTTCCCATCTTTTTGTTGTTGTAATTGTCAAAAGAGACAAGATTTTTTTATCAACACGTGTGATGACCTTTATTTCATATACAGTAGTTCTTCCTTATTCATGGTTTTGCTTTTCATGGTTTTAGCTACCTTTGGTCAACAGACAACTGAAAATAGGTGAGTACAGAGCAATAAGATATATTGAGAGACAGAGATTTTTCTCAATGAATGTATTTTCCCATTTCTGAAATATAATTACTTTCTCTTCTTACTCTAACTTTTTCATTTGGTAGTTTACTAAATTTTATTTTGATTGCTAGACTTCTTCAACTCCCATACTCTGTTAAATTTACTTATTTAAAATAATCTTCACATTGCTCTATTAATGTTATTTAGGAATAAGTTTCTCTATCTAAATTTTACTTTGATCTTTAATGGTGTGGATTTTTCTCATGTACTTTGTAATTCTCAGTTGTTAATTGTTTTTTTTAGGGATACATGCTGGTGGATTTCCAAGATCTTGGTCTTTATTTTATAGTGTATAAATAGTGCCTCAGAGTTGCACTCTACCCTTCTGTCTCACAAAGTAGACCACTGTTATTGTTCTATTGTTACATATATTTGGTTAAGAACTCTGAACCCAATGCAAATGCTAAGGTTTCCGAATAACTAATTATCATTTATTATATAATAAATAATTATAATTATCTCTTTAATGGTCAAAAAGTGATAGTTTGCAATTGTGTACAAAAAATACTCTAAGGTAATGAGTTGCTCACTAGCTATTTTAAATAGGAAGACGCTATTCCAAAATATGCCATTTTGAAGCCAGCCCTGATAAATATGATGTAAAAAGTTGGCAGACATTAGTTGAAGTAGAGAAATGAAGTAAACAAATGATGTAAACAAATACTGGAGATGAGTGAAGGTGCAGCATATTGCTGGATTCTATTGGAGCTAAAGTAATCAAAGAAAACTAACAGTAAAGTAACCTTAGATTCATACTACCTGGAGATATCGTCAGATTCCAGAGATGGAGGACTCATTCCCACAAGAATGTCACCATTTCGGATGCCAGTCTCAAGTACGGATAATCTATATTTCTGAACAACTGACTATAAATCGGAGTATATCTCTCAGGATAAGAACTTGCTATTCATTTCTGAGGAAAGGCATTAATACTTAATCAAAACATGACCTGGATCTATGACGTAATAATTTGGCACAGTTTACAAAATTAATTAGAAAACAATGAAAGAGATTAGAAGTGGAGATACGAGATGAGAGGTATTACAATAGTCCAGGCACACATAGTTGGAGTTTCACTTTAAAAAAGGTGGAAATAGAAATGGGTCAAATAATTCCTCTTTTGCAATTATTAATTTTTTAAAAATAGAATATTATTGTCCCATCTTCACAAACAAGAACACTGAAGTCCTGAGAACTGAAGGAATCTGCTCCAGTGCTCCAGTTAACATAAGCAGACAGTGCCAGAATCATCAAGGAAGCACTTATCTGGATTCCTGTGAAAGATATACTCTTTTACTATATTAATATGCCACAAGAAAGAATGACTTAAGCAATATATTTGTAGATTTTCAAATTCCGTGCATATTTTATTCAATATATATGAATTTTATCTTGTTACAATGTTATAAAAATTGTGCCATTATAGAAATGTATTGGACCAAAATATTTGAGACATTTATTAAAAATATTGTATTAACAAAAGCTTGTATTCTCATTAAAGAAATCATGAGGATTGCATAAATCTTATTCTGTTCTATATACAGAAATTTTTAATATGTTTACAAATTGATTTTTGCAAATTAAATGGTTTTGCTCTTAATAACTTTTAATATTAGTAATATTTCTCTCTGCAGTTCTATTAATATTTCATTGTAAGTGACTATTAACAAGATTTAAAGGCAAGAACCTCCAATCATCATTTTGTAAACAGTTAAACATCTCTAAATCAACAGTTAATAACTGCATTATCAGTGGGAATTGTGAAGGAAATTCTTTTGTAAAACTATAATGGTAGACTCATACAGTAATAGAACTGGCAAATGGCATTATAAGTAATTTGGCTTAAGTGTTTTATGTTACAATAAAGTAACAAAGATGAAAACTGACAAACTAAGACTTTCCTAAAGTCATAAATATCAGGTCTAGAATCTCAGGTTTTTGAGTTCCACTGATGTATATTTTTCCTCTACAATTCATTGCTTTCCTCTCAAATATAAATACATATACAGTAAACAATATCAAATGAAGAATTCAAAGGACATGTAACATTATTTTTGAAGTTTATGTATTTAAAGAGCAGGTTGTCATATAGTAGGGAAAACTTGATGGAATCAGTTTCCACTATTTACTGCAAAAATCTTTTTCCTATTTAATACATGAGATAGTACTTCATATTAATGATCAGGGGAAGTGTTTTATAAACAGCATCTATTGCGAATATCTGAGATCTCTTTTCAGACTGTGTACTCTGGTGGACTCGAACTCCTACCCAAGCTCAGAGCACCTGGAAGTCCTCCATCTGTCACAGAACCTCAGAAAGGCAGTCCCAATACCTTCTATTGACATCATCAGCCAATCAACAGTTCCTATCCCTCTGCCTGGTAAGTTCCTTTTAAAAATTTCATCCTCTGAATCTTCAGAGGGACAAATTTGTAAGATTTCTCCCACACTCCTCTATTAGATGCTTTGTGATAATAACATCTTTCCATTCAAATGGCTGCCTCAGTTTTATTTTTTCTGGTCAGCAGATCTAAGAAACCGGTTCAGCTGTAAGAAGGTGAATTGCTAAAAAATTTATTCAGAGATGTGTTTGAAAATGTTGTTAGCGACTATGTTTATAATATGTTCCCCAGTATTTTTATAAACAAAATCACTGAAACTACTCTACTAGTAAGCTCTATTAATATGTAATGTTTTAAGAAATACAAGGGTTAGAGGAGCAATTAATCTTTACCTTTCCTTAAAAGCTAAGAAATACTAACGACACTTCATCTATCATATTAGATACAAATCTTTGTTCCTCAAATTTTAATATAAAGGCAGAATAGGAACTTAAAAATAGAAGTGCTAACAGATTAGTTTTTCAATGGATATATCTTGCTTATACTCACTTGGAATACTATTATATCAGTGGCTTTTTGAGTTTCTATATAAACAAGTTGCATTCTGCTTTGGTACAGATACTAATAACAGCAATCATTGTGCAAATGGCACGAACGCTTCTCTGAGTAAGCAGTTTCTTTCTTGTGTAGTACACAACGCGAAAGCTGTTATAACATTACACTCAGCGCAGGGAGCACCTTAGAGACCAACCAGTCCAACTCCCTCATTTTACACATGCAGCTGGGGGACCTCAGAGAGGTCAAGTGACTTGCCAGAGGTGACAGTACCGACATTTAGTGCCTGAGCTAGAAACAGGGCCCTGTATTCCCAGTGTCATGTCAGTGCTCTCTTTGCAAATGTTCCTTAACGAATTTTCCAGCCTCCAGTCATGCTCACAACCTATCCATTCTCTACACTGCTGCCAGAATGATCTTTCATGAATACAAATCTGGCCAACTTATTCCCCTGCTTAAAAGCCTTTAATCGGCCCTATCACTCACCGGACAGAATTTAAGTTTCTTAGCATTGACTACGGCTTTCAGACATCTCCTTGATTTTCCAGTTTCTTCTCTCACTGATTTCTGAGAATCTAGAACCTGACTCTTGTGCATCCATCTCTGCAAATGCATCATGCTTTCTGTGTCCAGAAAAAGACTTAATTTCTCCGAGGTAAAAAGCAAGTTGTTTTTTTCCTTCTCTATTCTCACACAGTCACTCAACACTTCGGACGTTAGATGTTTTGGGCATTATTTCCCTACACAGCAAGCAATTAAAAGGCATATTCTCCAGGGAACACTAGCTAAGCATCCTCCAGTTCAATTCTGACATGATTTACCTGGAGACATCCTCAGATTCCACAGGTTAAGGACTCAGTCCCACAAGACTCACCCACTTCAAATGCTGCAAAGTCAGGCACCGTGTTATAGCTTATGCCTCTGACCAACTCTCTATAAAGCAGAGTTTTCGTAGCACCTGGCTCAGGTAGAAATAATTTGCTAGAAGGGTTCCTAAACTCAGGGAAACACTTATTTACACTTACCAGTTTATTTTAAAGGATATTACAAAGAAAATAAACAACCAGAAGAAAAAATGCATCCGGATAAGGTTATACAGCTTCTATGCCACCCCCAGCAGGCCACTCCAGGCGCCTCCATGTGTTAAGCCATCTGGATAGGGAGATATGATTGATTACAGCATTGGCCATCGGTGGTTCTGCAAATCTCAACTTTCTAATCGTACCTTGGTCTCTCTGGTGACTGGCCTCCATCCTGAAGCTATCCAGGGGCCACAGTCACAAGTCATCTCATTAGCATACAAGGGACACTCTTACCAATCTGAGGATTCCAAGAACTTTAGAAGTTGTATGTCAAAGAACAGGAAAGACCAAGAATATGTTTTATGGTAACACATTTTCAAAGGGCTATCATCTTATTATTTCACTTAATTACTGCATAGTAAGCTTCAGAAGCAGTTTGTTAACTTTTTTTTTTGGTAAGAGGAGATATTTGTCCTGCTTAAATGCATATTCCTGGTTTTTAATTGATTTGAAAGGACAATATGCATCCTCTTCACCATGCTCACATAATCATGAACAGAAAAATTGAAGCCACAATAATTTTCTATCTTAGAAAAAAAATGCCCAAAAATCAGCACGAGCAATTTATTATACTTTTTAAAAAGAAAATAATAATACTAAAAAGCTTAAATATTCAGTTTATTATTTGATTTTTTTCTTGTAAGGTAGTAAAAGAGTTTAATAATATTATATCATTGTTTAATAAAAGTAAGGATAAAATATTAATATGAAGAGCTTCAAAATTTTTTAAGTAACTATGCATGCATTTAGATTTCACTCAAAATTTAATCCTTAAGCAAAATCAATGTTTTTGCTTTTCAAAAAGAGATAGATTGAAGATACAAAGCACATAGACAAAGCGTTGCAAATAAAACATCGATTTGAATTAATCAAGACCACAGTTAGAATAAGAAGAGTATTTTGATGGGAAAACACTTCTTATCTACAGGGTGCCTGAATGAAACGTCATTGTACACCTAACCCTTAACTGTACCCCACAAAACCATAATAAAAAATACTGATCAATGAAAAAAAAAAATAAATAAATAATAAATAAATAAATAAAAAGAGTATTTTGAAAAGTAAGTTTTCAGAAAACCAATTCAAGGACATTAACGTGGAAAGGTTTATTTAAAAAAAACTAAGAAATGTATGTACTAAATTGACTATTATATAAGCTTAATAACCATTTGGTACCATTTGGGATGGGAAAATTTTTTTGTAAATAGTTATTTTTTTTAATGAATACTGTCTAAAACTATAGCAATCAAATCATTTTTAAAAGATATGGAAAACTGATTTATAAAATACTTTCGAAACCATAAAATTAAAGAGTATTTGATTTCAAGTGACATACTAAGTAAAACACTTGAAATTAAAATTTTGTTAAATATATTTTAAAACATAGATTTCTGAAAAATCAAGTAAATGCATTGCCTTGTTGATAAAAATAGACATTTAAACAATTTTGATTTGCATATGTCAAGTAATATAATTAATAACATAAGAGAACACTGCTAAACCTATTTATGATAAACATAAGCTACATAGAATTTGATAAAAAAATCTACAAGGACCCTTTAAAATAATAAACTAATGTATGGTGTGTAATATTACTTTATTTTTATTTTATGTATAAAGGTATGAGGGAATACCCAAAACCAGCCGGAACTATTTTTTGGAACTATTTTTTGGAATTATAGGCTTTCCCTGAAGTTTTCTAGGAACGCCTTGACATTAGTGTACCAACTAGTATTGTTACGAAAGACTGCATTTGGCTTCAGTGACATTGGCAGGAGGGTTCAATGTGTTTGCTCATTTCATGATGGGTGATTTATGAGCATACCGGCACACTGCACTGAGTGTTTAGCAGATTTTGACTGAAACTGGCACTACTTCCCTGTCCCACTCTCCTTATTCACTCGATCTCTCCCAGGGTGACTATTTTTTTGAATCCCCAAGGAAAAAGTCCTCACTGGGAAATGTTTTGCTGACGTGGAAGTGGTAAAACAAAAACAGCAAAAGCACAAAAAGACATCAAAATTGAAGAGTTCAAAAATGGGTTGGAGCAGTAGAAAAAGCATCTCGATAGGTGTACTGCATCAAATGGAGAGTACTCTGAAGGTGACTGAAGTTTAAGCACATTAAAATAAATACACAGATTTTATAAATAAATTCCATTTTTGTTGCCCCCCCATATTTATTACAGCAATAAGTTGACTAGTTTCAAATAGTTAAATATGTTTTCCTAAGTTCATAACTAACCAAGTTTTAGTAAACTTAAACAAAGCAATGATTATGTCATCCATTTATCATCATGGCCAAAATCAGACAAAAATGATGAACCAAATTATTTCTTGGGCCCCATGACAGAGATACCACTAACATATTTAAAAAGATGAGAAATAATTTTAAATACAAGAAAACAAAATTTTTGGCTTCATATTTTTTGAATAATATGAGTAAAAATTAAAATTGTATCTTAACATCTTATTATTGTATATGTCAATATTATTCCCAAGAATTTTAAAGTATTTAGAGCATGAAAAAAATTTGTTAGGGTTACTACTGTTAACACATAAGCAAAAATGCTGAATTTAAAGAAAAGTCTCTTAATTAAAGCATCTGTCTTTAAAGTATGACATTTAGATTTCATAAATGTGATATTCTGATTTTTGCATGGTGATACACACTTCCTTCTTGCCATGAGCCATTATGGAGGCAGTTCCGGAGGAACTTTCTGAAATGGGCATGTGGTCCCCAGAGATGAAAGTCACTTATGTCTTTCAAAGGGGCTCTTGTCTCCTCAGTCAATTTTGGGTCCCTATGTTGATCAGCTTCACTCCTCCTGCAGGAGCCAGGACATGAGGGTAATTTTATATAAGCGGTCTCAACATTTTGAAATATACAGATATGTTCATTTTAATTTATTCACCTAAGTATACATTTGCCGTTGGCTGGTGTCGGTATACATCATTTAAATTCAACATAATAGGATTGTGGACACTGTAGAATAACTTTAATAACAGTTGCTAATATCCTCATTGCTAAAGATATAGAAACTAATCTTGTATATTCCTTGTTCATTTATAAAGATTTGCTCATTTATACGTGTTCAGTCTAAATGACTGTGGGTCTGTCTGTTTTGAAAAATGTCTACAATTATCTTGAATCACATTCTATGACAATTACATGAATTTACATGATGTTGATAAACAACTTTCTTTTTAACCCACGACATTAAAAATGGAAGAGCTTGACGCCAGTTTTGTTTTACATTAGCTTTGATAGTCTGATATTTTTGACAGGGATATTTCTGAAGAAAAATTGTAACTATTTAAAAATTTTCACTTTGTATGTGGTTGACAAAAGCAAACATTTCTCTTTATAATGCAGTATATATTTTCAAGGGCACACTTTTTGAGCAATTAAATCCCCTTCAGGCTTATAACAACATCTTCTCTGAGTATTAGTCTTTCTAGCTCTTCATATTTTTGGTTTGGATTTCACTTACTTTCTGTCTTGTATTCCAACGGGATTTCTTATGAGGCTGATTTCAACGGTTTTGCCTAATCGTGGCTTTTGCTACTCTTGTTTTGATCCTTGATCAGGATTAACATACAATAAATTATACACAGCATATCATTTTTTAAGTGAAGTAAATATTTCACAGAGTTTGCATGCCTAACACATGTAGCATATTAATTATTCTATATCTGTAAAAATATTTTTCTCTAAATTTTGGTGCTATTTGGCAAAAAATGTAATTATGAATTGAATAGAGCTGAGATTTAGTGTTAAGAGGAACAAGCATTTTGCCATGACTGTCTCATGGCAATTGTAATGTCATTTTCTGACAACTGTATTAATTATCTGCGTAATCTTGGGTTCATCTATTTACTTCTCTGATATGCAATATGCTTAAGTTTAACATCAGCACAATTTACATATAAGCTGTATGTCTTAGTCTATTTTGTGCTGCTGAAACAGAATACCTGAAACTGGGTAATGTTTAGTGAACAGAAATCTATTTAGCTTATGTTTCTGGAGACTGAAAAGTCCAAAATTGAAGAGTCGCATCTAATGTGTAATCCCATGATGGGAGGGTAAAGGAACAAAAGAGCATGGTGGAGCCTTGGGTCCCTAGGTTGATCAACCTCACTCCTCCTGCAGGGGCCAGGACATGAGGGTAATTTTATATAAGCGGTCTCAACATTTTGAAATATACAGATATGTTCATTTTAATTTATTCACCTAAGTATACATTTGCTGTTGGTTGTTGGGGAGAGAAAGAAAGACTGGGACCAAAACGCATCCTTTTTTGTGAACTCACTCCTGCATTCCTGAGATAACTAACTCACTCCTGAGGGCAAGGCCTTCAGGAACTAGTCATTCCTTAAAGGTCCTACCTCTTAACACTGTTGCATTGGAGATTGAACTTTCAACAGTTATTTTGAGAGACACATCCAAACCATAACATTGGTCTATATTTTTATGTTTGTCATGAAATATTACCAGTGCGTATAGATACATACTTTACAATTCAAATAAAGCATGTACACATATTTTACATGTCTAAAAAATTAAAGTTCATTTGCCTGTAAGATCAATTATCTAAGTAAGATAAATTTGGCTCTGAAAGAGGTAATGGCAGAGATCATCTAGTAACTTTTACCCAGGGTTTCAAATACCACATATTCCTTCCGCGCTCCAGACATTGCTTTAGTTCAAGTCTTTACCTTTCTTATCAAAACTTTTACATCTGCCCCCTTAGCTTCTTTCTTGCACCCAGATTTGCTTATCTTCAATCTCCCATGCATGACAATTATCCTTCTAAAAGAATCACTCTATTGTCTCTAAAAACTAATAAAACAATTTCCTTGATGCCTAAAGATTTAAAGCTCAAGGGTGTTAGCCTGTCTGAGAACATCCTGTTTACTCATACTGCTGTTCCTAGTTACTTGTGTCATTCTGTAGAGACTTTACTTAGAAAAAACAATGAGTCTTTCTCCTCCAAAAACCTGAGTAGTTGCATCTTATGTGCTTTGAAGTTACCCCCTATACACCTTGATTTGTATCTTCCTTAGACTAAGGCAGAAAATGCCTCTGACCTTGGTCAGTACATCAGAAGATGCACAGCTTATAATCGTTGAGAAAAAAAAACAGTTTTATAAAGTACACTTGGGCATTTCTGTCACTTGGGAATCAATGCTCTGGGTTGGCACGGAGTGGCCATAACCCTAAATGCCTGCTCCTGTGAGAAATGCCTCTTTGGAACAAGGGCAGTACTTTATTGTATCCCTAGCCCATGTCCTTGAAATAAAGAATGTCTGAATACTGAGAACATTTGTGCATTGTGCTGCTGCCTACACTATAAAATGCACTGTGACAGAGTGTGGAGACAATTTGAGCAGCACAAGCATTTAGGTAAGAGAAAAGACAAATTAATTAACTTGTCAAATTCTTCTTCTCAGCATGAATGCAACAGATTCCTGCATAACCAAGTATCATTACCCAGTAGCGCTGAGCAACCTTTTTTGCTTTTTTCATTTTTATTTCGATTCACGGTTCCGGTGATACTCCAAAATTACACGGCATTCAGAAGAGCTGCATGTGGTGATTGAAAACCTATTGCAGTATTAAATAATCCCTTTATTGTAAATGTATATATGTAGATCTAGACAAAATATGTGTATCCCATGACATCAATTCTTTACATCAGCAACAAGATAAAAATTGACCAGAATATTTGCAGACTTCGCAGCAACTTGGATGGATTTAGAGTCTATCATACTCAGTGATCTATCACAGAAACAAAGAACTGAGTCTCACATGTTCCCACTCATAAGCGGACCCTGAACATTTACCATTGTACTATAAGAAAGGGATTGGCAGTAGCAGGATACTACCAAGGAAGGGAGGGGTACGTAACATCAATAAGGATACCTGATCTTAAACAAGGCAAAGTGGGGACCAAAGAGAGGCCCAAACTTTACCTGTATGATGACTATTTGTATACCTAATACTGAATTGTATATCACATCTTTAAAATTGAAAAAAAAAAAATACATGCAGTTAAAAAATGGACTTGGAGCCGGGCTCGGTGACTCAGCCTGTAATCCCGCACCTTTGGGAGACCGAGGTGAGTGGATTGCTTGAGCCCGCGGGTTCGAGACCCGCCTGGGCAGGCGAGACCTCATCTCTGCAATATATCAAAAAAAATCAGCCGGGTGTGGTAGCGCATGCCTCTAATTCCGGCTACTCGGAAGGCTGAGGCGGAAGGATCGCCAGAGCCCAGTGGGTCGAGGCTGCGGTGGTCAGGAGTGGCCACTGCACTCCAGTCTGGGCGACAGAGTGAGAATCCAACTCAAAAAAAAAAAAAAAATTGACTTAGAGAATTTTGAACAGTTTTATTTTTAATAAAGACTTAGTGAATTAAATAATTTTAAAAGAATAAATGTTTACTCTTTTAGAGTTTAGCATGTTAATATTATTCATTACAATGTGCATTTGCCTTTTAATTTTAATTTTTTCTCTGTTAATACATATGCTTGAAAAAATAAGATGTCTGAATTTTACACTTATTTTAATATATTATTCTATAAAATGTATATACAAATTTGTACGTTTTAAATACAATCTTTTTAAAATTATTGAAAGTTACTATCTGTGAAAATCATTATTACATCAAACAGAAAAGATCTAACTATTGTGAGGACCAAAAATAATTGTTATGAAATAATTATGTAGTCATTTATTAATTAGATGACTGAATGTTTTATTATTCATACAAGTATTACTGACCTTGTAGTAAAACCATCAAACATATAACATCAATAATAAATTATCTCTGGTATTTTGTTGATTTTCAATCATATAAATATCATAGCTTTTTATATAATTTTCCCACAATGTTGTGAAGGCATAATTATAAAAGGAGGTTAGAAGAGCATATTTTACCAATTTATGTATCTATTTATAACTCTGACACATAATTTATTCTCTTGCTTTTGGTCTCATAAATGTAATGGATGAATATGATGTGATATTAATAACAAACATCTTCTTATGTTGAAATAATGCATATTACCTTCTTCCTCCAAGTCATTTCAATAAGAAATAAAAGAGAGCCTATGCCTCGACCAAAATAAGAAATGCAGTATTCAAACAAAATAAAGTGTTTTAGAAAACTTTCCAGTTTATCATGGACAACTTTAATCTCATGTTAGTGGTTATCATCCAGAATCTTAGAGTTCAAGATCAGACTCTACATCAATTTCTAGAGAAATACTCCAGTGTCCCCTTTGGCCTTGCTAAACTTGATCTTCCATATTTGAGGCTGTTGTTTTCTAAGAAATTTTATTCTCTAACACTGGACCCCAAACATTACACTGGCCAAGGCTTATTCCTTGGCTTCTTTGAGGCTGTAGGGGTTATCTGAAATTCTTCATGAGAGAATGGCCGTTAATACAAGGTGGTTCATTTTAATTTACTTAGTCCTTTTGACACACATAGTGAGTACTCAGTAGAGACTTTTTGAATGAATAGCTGAATAATAAATAAACAAATTAGAGGGGGTGCAATCAGTTTCTGATCCATTCAGGCTACATCCACCCAAAGATTTTTCTTTTCAGTTTTAAAGCCACAGTTTATATTGTGAAATATACACGAACATGTATAGAGAATTGACAGGCTTTTACAGATATTTATAAAACTCTTCTTTCTATGATGGGTAGCTGACAGGATTAGGTCTGTCTAATGTGCAAAGATAACTAATTTTTAAAAGTTATTGTTTTGGACAATATTTGAAGACTTTCTCATGAAATAATTTCTGTGTTATGTGTATGTTCTTCTTATATGAATTTTCTTGGTTAATAATAATTAACAAATAGTCTTTTAGTCCTAGGTACTGGTCTGGGCAGTTTTACGTAAAAGTCATTCATGATAAGGCTGTCATTTTCACTGTCCTATTTTATATCTGACGAAACTGAGGCCACAAGGTTTACAAGTTACAAATTCATGTAGCTAGTCAGAGTCACTGCTCTTAATCAATATGCACTTTGTACTCTGTTTCTGATTTGATTCTTTCTCTCTGTTTCTGATAAAAATGAATGTTATCTCCTAGTCACATTGTAAAGGGAAAAATGTTAGACAATAAAAAATAAATAAAAGAGAAAACATTCTAGGAAGTGGGGAAGAAAATATTTGCCTCTGTCAAACAGTTGCTTCCTTCTATCTAGACTTATAGAAGGTGAGGTTTGTGGGTATGGGTTTTTGGTTGACAAGACCTTTTACAGCATCATAACATGTAGGAACATCTGGAGATCGAGGAAAATAGAGTATGCCACTTCAGAAAACAAACAGTTTCAGCTAAAAGTCAGATTATGCAATTGCATGTGTACTATTTTCTTTTGGAGATTGCTTTTAAAGAAGATTTTATCTCTTAGAGCAGATTTAGATTCACAGAAAAACTGAGAGATGTTTTGAAGATTTTCAATACACTTTCTGCCCTCACACATGTATATCCTTCACTATAGCCCACCAGAATGGTATATTTCTTACAACTGGAGAGTCTACATTGACACATCATTATCATCTGAAGACTAAAGTTTAGGTTAGCGTTTATGATTGATGTTGTATATTCTTGGAATTGGAAAATCTACCACTGTGATTATATTGTACTAGCCAGTTTCCATGCTCCGACCATTCATGCCTTTTCCTCCCTCAGTACCTGGAAACCACTGATTTTTTCTGCTTCCAAATATTTTTTGATATTCCAGAATGTCATCAAGATAGAATCACACAGGATATAGCATTTCTGTATTGTCTGTTTTCACTTAGTAATATGCATTTATGTTTCCTTTGTGTTTTTTCATGGCATAATAGACTATTTTTTGTTAGCACTAAGTAATATTCCACAGCTTCTTCTATTACTTTAGGAAATCTTGGTTGCTTCCTAATTTTGACCGCAATGAATAAAGTTTCTATAAATGTCGTGTGCAGGATGTTAGGTGGACATGTTTTCAACTTCTTTGGGTAAAAAGCAAGTACACAGTAGCTGGATCGTATGGTAAGAATAAGTCTCTTTTTGGGAGAAGCTGCCAAACTGTCTTTCAAAATTGCTATACCATTTTGCACCCCCACCATCAATGAATGAGCATTTCTATTGTTCATATCCTCATCAACATTTTGTGTTGACAGTGCTCTGAATTGTGGTCATTCTAATAGATGTGTAGTCGTATCTCATTATTGTTTTGATTTTTATTATCTTGATGATCTACAATATGAAGACTCTTTTTATACACTTACTTTCCATTAGTAAATCATCTTTGGTGAGGTGTGTGTTAAGGTATTCATCCTAATTTTTATTTAGGTTGTACTCTTATTGTTGAGGTTCAGACTTCTTTGTATATTTTGGAGGATGATTCTTTGTTGAGTATGTCTTCTAAAAACATTTTTTCCCAGTCATTGGCTTTTCTTTTCTTTCTTTTTAAAGTATCATTCTGAGAGTTTAAATTTTGATGATATTGAAGATCAATTGATCTATTTGTTCTTTTGTGGATCATGACTTTAGTCTTGTATCTAAACATTATTGCCAAGCCTAAAGTCATACACATTTTCTCATAGGTTATCTACTAGGAGCTTTATTGTTTTGTATTTACGTTTAGAACTGTTAGCCATTTTGAGTTAACTTTGTAGCAAGTATAGATCTGTCTTTATTTTGCACATTAACATCCAATTGTTTCAGCACCATTTGTTGAAAAGATTATTTTTGCCATTGTATTGCCTTTGCCTGTTTTTCAAAGATTAATTGATTATATTTATGTGGGTCTGTTTTTTTTTGTTCTCTGTTCTATTCCATAAACCTGTTTGTTTTTTCTTTAGTAATATCACTGTGTCTGATTACTATATGCTTATAATAATACTTTGTCAGTTACTATCTATCCTCCAACTTTTTTCTTCAGTACCACTCGGTTCTACTGCATTTTTTGTCTCTCTATATAAACTTAGAATTTGTCTATATTATTAAAAAATAGCTTTCTGTGATTTTTATTAAGATGGAATTGAATCTATAGATAAAATTTTGAAAAATTGACACATTGGCAATATTGAATCTTTCTAGTCATAAACATGGAATATCTCTTCATTTATTAAGTTTTTTGTTTTCTTTCATCAGAATTTTTCTTATATATATTTTGTAGACTTGCATTGGATCATTTCATTTGTTAGAGGGAGTTAATTTAAATGGTATTTAATTTGAAATTTCACTTGTTCATTGCTGGTATATAAGAGAATGATTTACTAGTGCATGCTAACATTGCATCTTGAAACCTTGCTATAATGCTTATTGATTCCAGAAGTTTATCCTTCAGTCCTTTTGTATTTTCTACATAGATGATCATGTGTTCTGCAAAAATAGCTTAATGTCTTCCTTTTTAAATCAGTATACATTTTATTTCCTTTTCTTGTTTTATTACAGGATCCAGTATTTCCTGTTCATTGAAAAACGAGTGAGAAAATGAGAGAGAACATCCTTTTCTTGTTCATGCCTGGTAGTTATATATGTATAAACTACATGCCTAGTAGTTATATATATGTGTGTGTGTGTGTGTATGTATGTGTATATATATATATATGTATGTATATATATATATAAAATATAGTAGTTTTTCACTATTAATTATAATGTTAATTGTGGAATTTTTATAGATATTCTTTATCAAGTTGAGGACATTCTTCTGTATTTCTAGTTGATTTTCAATTTTTATCATAAATCATTGAGTTTTGTCAAATGTTTTTTCTGCTTCTTTTAGTATGACATGATTTTTTCTTTAGATTTTTATTGTGATGAATTATTTTAAGTGATTTTGAATGTCAAACCAGCTTTGCATAACTGAGACAAATTCTACTTGACTGTTGTGTATAATTTCTTTAATAGATTGTTCGATTTGTTTTTTCCTACATCTTTATGAGTTTTTGGTCTGTAACTTCTTTTTGTAATGTCTTTGCTTTTGGTGTTAACTTAACAAGGGTCATATAGAATAAGTAAGGAAATACTCCCTCTGATTTTACTTTCTGAAAGAGGTCCTGGAGAACTGGTATAATTTATTCCATAAATTTATGTGTAGGAGCCAGCAGTGAATCCATCTGGGCATGATGCATTGTGTTTGAAAAGTTATGAATTACTCATTTAAAAAGTTATAAATTATTGATTCAGAATATTTAATAAATATAAATGTATTCAAATTGTCTATTTCTTCTTGTGTCAGTTTTGACATTTATTTAAAGATATTGGTTCCTTTCATTTAGGTAATCAAATTTATCATATGATCTCACTCCTATGTGGAATTAAAACATCTCGTGGAGTTAGTGAATAAAATGATGGTTACCAGGGGCTTGGAAAAAAATAATGGGGATCGGAATATAGAGGGGCTGATTAATGGGTAGAAAAATGCAAATAGATAGACAAAAGAAGATCTAGCGTTTGGCAGCAGAATAGGGCAATTATAATTAACAATCATTTATTGTATATTTTAAAATAACTAAAATGTTAGAATTGGAATGTTTTTAACACAAATAAATGATAAATGTTTGAGGTTCTGAATATCCCAACTGCCCAGATTTGATCATTCTGTTTTATACTTTTATCATCATCTTGCCCTCACCCCATAAATATGTATAACTATTAGGTATTTACAATTAAAAAAAACTAAAATGGTGAACACAGAATTGTTCACATTATTTCTTTATTATCCTTTTAGTGTCCTTGGCATATATCATTATGGCCTTTCTTTCATTTCTTACTTTCTTTCATTTTTTACTTTAGCTAGCCTGCCTAGAATATTACTGATTTTATTGATCTTTTCAGAGAACCAGCTTATTACGCATTATATCTATTATGTATTATTTCATTTAAAATATGTTGTTTAATATTTATATATTCTGATTGTCCAGCTATCTTTCTGTTATTGATTTCTAGTGTAACTCTCTTGGGTTCTGAAAACAGATGCTGCATGATTTCTAACTTTTTGAACATTGTTCAGGTGAGTTTATGGCTTGTAATGTGGTCTATCATGTCAAATGATTTTTTGTGAGCTTGAGAATAATGTGCATTCTGCTGCTGTTGGATGATGTAGTCTATAATGTGCATTCTGCTGCTATTGGATGATGTATGTCAAGTTAATTTATGTTTCTTTTTTGTCTACTGGAATTATTCATTTCTGATTAATCTATGTTTTCTTGCAGTTCTATTAGTTTTTGCCACATGTATTATGGAACTCTGTTCTTAAGTATTTGGGGGGGGTGAAAAATATCTGGAATTTATTTATTTTAAAAAGTGTATTTATATTTATTCCTACATGTTTAAATGTCAGTCACTTTCAAAGTACTCTTTGATGCAATACATCTATTAAGATGCTTTTTTCACTGATCAAAATAGTTTTGAACTCATCAACTTGATATCTTTTAGTGCTTCTGCCATTTTTTGTTCCACCTATTCCACAACAGAAAATGTTTCCCTTTGAGGACATTTTTCATCTGCAGAAATAACAATAACAACAAATGCTCAGGGCAAGATCAGGTGAATAGTGAGGGTGTGGCACACGGGTCATGCTGGTTTGGGCGACAGACAGCACAGTGTGGGCAGGTGTGCTGTCATGGTGGAAGAACCAGTCACCTGCACCTGTTTGCCACAACTCAGGACATTTAGTCTACAAATCGTGATGCAACCTTCTCAAAATTTCCAGATAAAAATTTTGGTTGACTATTTAATCCAGAGGAAAAAATTACAAGTATACCACAAAGGACTCATTATCCAAAAGATAATTCCATTGTGGGGGGTCACCACTCATACATATTAATACTTCTTATGTCTTCTTGGACAATTAACCCCTTTATCATTATCTCCCATTATCCCTCATGGTTCTCGTTTCATTGTAGCCTGATCTGCCTGGAATTATAATACCTAGTCCACTTTATTTAATGTCAGCAGTGTATATTTTAGGTCATCTAGTCACTTGTAATCTAAATTTGTCATAATATTGAAAGTGAGTTTTTGTAGATGACATATAATTAAATCTTGTTTTTTGACCCACTGTGATAATCGTTTGTCTATTAATTGGTCCATTTAAACCAATAATCAAAGTGAATAGATATAGTTGAATTTATATCTACCAAATTTTTTTTTACTATTTTATTTGTTATCCTTGTTCTTGTTTTCTTGTTTGTTCATTTGTTTTGTCTTTCATTATTTTCTGAATCATTGTTAACTTTAGTCACCTTACTACTGTGTTATCAAACATTAGGACTTATTCCTTCTAACCGTATGTTCGTACCCATTAACCAAACACTCTTCATCCTTCATAACCCCTCACACTGACACACTTTTTACAGTTTTTTTTTATCATTCTATTCTCTATCACCACAATATCAACATTTTTAGTTCCCACATATGCATGAGAACATGTAAATTTGTCTTTCTGTGCCTGGATTGTTTCACTTAACGTAAATGACTTACAGTTCCATCTATGCTGCTTTAGATGACATTAGTGTATTATTTATATGTTCACATCGCATTTCATCATGTATTTATATACACAATTTTTTATCCATTCTTCCACTGATAGACATTTAGATGGATTCCATATTGCTCCTATTGCTACAATAAACATTGAGGTTCAGGTATCCCTTGAATATACTGATTTCTTTTCCTTTGAATGTACAGCCAGTAGTGAGATTGCTAAATCTTATGGTTATTTTTGTTTTCGTTTTTTTTTTTTTTAGACATCTAAAAAATTACTGCCCTATATTCCCAATATATACTAACTATAACACAACGAAGAAAGTATACATACCACATCAGCAACATTAAACCCCCCTTCACCCGAGAAAATACATTAGTATTTCTAATCATGCGGAGGTGTTAGAGGGTGCGGGGAGATCAATGAATGAGTGGTTAATAATTTTCATGAGGGGGTGAGTTTTTTGTAGATTTGTCATTAGGTTCTTGTAGTTGAATAACAACGATGATTTTTCAGGTCATTAGTCATGGTTTAAGTCCATGTGGGAATTAATGACTTGTGTTTTTATTGAGTATAATTTTTTTAATAGGCTTTATTGGATTCTCTTCAAAACCTTCTCCTATTTATGGGAGTTTGGGTTTAATTATTAGTAGTGGGGTTGGATGTGGAATAGTATTAAGTTTTGGGGGAGTTTTTATTGGGCTAATAGCATTTTTAATTTATTTAGGTGGTATGTTAGTAGAATTTGGGTATACAACGGCGATGGCTATGGAGGAGTATCTGGAGGCTTGGGGATCAAACGTTTCTATATGAGAGGTCTTGTTATTAGGGTTATTGTTAGAATTGTTTGTGGTGGTGTGGGTGTTGTGTCGTGATAATATTGGGTTTAAGAGTTTAGAGGATTGGGTTATTTTGGGGGGCGATATATTTAGTTTATTTCGTGAAGACTCTGTGGGGGTAGCATCTTTATATAGTGATGGTAGTTGATTGATGGGGGTTGCGGGTTGGTCTTTGTTTGTTACTATTTTTATTGTGATTGAGATTACTCGGGGTTTTCAGAGAATAAGAAGTTCCCAAGTATCATAGTAATAAAAAAGGATAAAAAGTATAGTTTAATTATGTCTGATTGGTTGGAGGTAAATTGTGGATGTGTATATGTGAGTTATAGCTGTGTTTTTTGGTATTGTTTTTTCTAATCAGAGGAGGTCTAGGAGTGAGGATGCTGTGTTTTGACTAACATATATTTTCATGAGGGGATATAGGCGGTGAATTGTGATTGGGATTAGAAAATAGGAGGGGTTGAGTAGGATATTTTAGTTTGAGGAAGTATGTAAGGTTATTGAGTTCTATTGCTAGTGTAAATCCTAGGAGGGTAACCATAAGTGCTGAGAATTTTAGGTATAATGGTATGGTTATTTGTGGGGTTGTTATGGGAGGGATAGAATTTGAGATAAGAAAACCTGCGAAGATGCTGCCTAGGGTTAGGCATTTAATAGGATTAATTAGGAGAGGGTTATTTTCATTGATGTTTGTCAAAGCTGGGAAGTGGGGTTGGCCTCGGAGTGCGAAGAAAATAATGCGGGTGCTGTACACGGCTGTTAGGGATGTGGCAAGTAGTGTAATAGAGAGGGCTCAGGCGTTGGTTTATGAAATGTTGGCAGTTTCAATGATAAGGTCTTTAGAATAGAAGCCTGTAAGGAAGGGAATGCCTGTGAGAGCACGGCTTCCGATAAGTAGTGAGAAGGAGGTGAAGGGTAAAGCTATAAGTCGGCCTCCTATTTTGCGAATATCTTGTCCATCGTTTAGGCTATGAATAATAGACCCTGAACATATGAAGAGTGTGGCTTTAAAGAAGGCGTGAGTACAGATATGGAGGAATGCTAGGTGGGGCTGGTTAATGCCGATAGTTACTATTATAAGGCCTAGTTGGCTGGAGGTGGAGAATGCGACGATTTTTTAAATATCATTTTGTGTTAGAGCGCAGATTGCTGTAAATAGGGTGGTAAT